>NW_006160094.1:1429471-1433988 GCF_000334495.1 Tupaia belangeri chinensis
ACGCGAGCCCCCCAAAAAAAAAACCCACCCAAAAAAAAAAAAAAAAAAAAAGAAATAAACTAGCATTTACTACTTTACAGAACAGAATTATTCTATGTACAAAATAAATTACAATCTTTCTCCCAAGACATTTACCTTAATATGAAATTCCAAATTTTCATCCATGGAGTAAATATAATTAAAAATATCTTGCACTATTCTTGGAATAATTCCCATGCCCTCTGGATCATGAAGTTTACCCTAAACAGAAAACAAAACTAGACTTCTGAAACAAATTAGGGCACATGAATTAAAAACGAAAATTTCAATCCACGGTTTACAGGCAATAGACAACAGAAACTCTAGTTGTTGTTATGTTTTGTGGAAATGGCTCTACAAATACCTAAAAATTCAATTCGACTGTTACCTAGAGTACTATATACCAATTATATGAGTCAACTGATCTCAGCTCTTTATTTACTCACTGGCTTTTGATTATCCATGACTGTAAAATAAACATATCCAAAAAGTGTGTTAGTTTTTCCATACATATAAATCCACATTGTTCCTTCTATTTCTGTCAAATTCACACAAATGCTAGGAATGTCCTCATTTTCTATGACTTTATGAAAATGAGTGATATAACTTACACTGAGGGAGTAATTTACTTTATATAGTATGCTCAGTTAAGTGATGAAACATACTTTCTATAGAGGCTGAAGATCACAGGCTGTTTTCTAGAAGCACAGCAAGAGCAGGTCCATATCTATTATTAATAGTAACATTGATAATTGAGGTGACATTCTTATCAAAAAAGAGTGACATATTATTGAGGGGGGAGATGTCAAAGAGAAGAGGGAAAAATTTGTAACTGACTAGAATCAACAATGAATCAAATTTTTTGCACATAACAGGGTGATCAAAATTACTGTGTAATTCTAATATGTTGTTTTTTGCTTATGGTAACCAATGAAACAAAGCTGTACATAATCTCGAATACAGAAATCTCTTACTATTCAAACTAAGGAAATGATTAGATTTCAACACTGAAGATACATATATATTAATGAGAAAAGGCAATGAAGAGAAAATAAAAATAATTAAGCACAGTAAATAACAGATAACAAATAAACGTACTGTCATTTGCAAATTACATCCAAGTACAGGTTATAAGATGTTACCTCCATTGTGTGTGTCTTCCCAGAAGATGTTTGTCCATATGCAAATATTGTTCCATTGTATCCCTCAAGTACATCTAAGAGAAAATAAGAGATTTCATACTTCAGGAGATTTTTCCTTAAGCAAGGTTCATAAGCAATTACTTAGGAATGTTATGGGAAATGTTGCATGTTCTTTTTCTTTTTAAAAAAGAATTATTTATTTATTTATTATTATTTTTTAATTTGACTAGAGAAAGAGAGAGAGAAAGAGGGAAAAAGCAAGCTGCCAGGTACAGAACTCAAACTGTGGTTGGCCATGTGGGAATCCAGCGCCTTTAACCACCACGCCACCTGCTGGCCCCATTGCGTAAGTTTTTCTTAGGGATGTATAAAACAATTGCCCCCCAAATTCATACACACACACACACCCATGTTCTTAATCCAAGCATAATCAAGTCTGTGTAATAAAATATTTGAGGGAAGCATGGTGAGAAAGATTCAGATCTTCTTTACACTACGGGGTCATCAGAAAAGTCATGACTCATTTTTGTATAGAATAGTATATTGTGACTTTTCAGACAACTCAGTAATACTGAGATAGCCCATCAAATTCAAAGTTCAGTACATAAAGGATCTACAAAGACATTAAAGGAAACAAACAAATATAAGCTAGCAATTTTCTTAGTGATGAACAATCTAAGCAATTACTTTCTCTTGAGCTCAGACTACTTTCTTTTTTTTGGAGAGGTTTTTGCTATAGGGCGCATGCATTTGCCAGGCAGACAGAGAGAGAGAGAGAGAGAGAGAGAGAGAGACAAAAAGCGAGAGATCATCCCCCATGGGGGATGGCCATGCCACAATCCCTTCTCCTCTATTTTCCTCTCGGGATCTTGGGCACACATGTACACGTGCCCGGTGTGAGTTTAAGCCACTGGGTCCGGGACTCGAACCGCAGTTGACTACATGGGAGTCCAGCGACATAGCCGTTATGCCATCTGCTGGTCCTGAGCTGAATTGGTTTTTAGAAACACGACTCCCAATTAGTGGTTAAATGTCACAAATCCATACAATCCTCTTTATCCCATCCACAGAGTATAACATGCTTAAAATCTCTACCTCCAAAATCTAATATCAGAAAGTCCCTATAAGAGAGATTTTTTCTAGCCCTCAGGGTACCCCAAGATCTGCCATTAACATTTTTCTTAGCTTATTCATGTATTTCTTCCATGAACAAGAGACAGTACCCTCAACATGTCATTAATATTGCTATCTATCCCCAGCTCCAGCCAGACCAAGATCACGGGCACATGGGTGCCCAGTGTATTCAGGAAGACCTCTCGCTGTGAACCCAGAACCCTCCCATGTGGGTCAACCTAGTAGGACATCACACTTTATCATTGTACCACCACCATCTGGCTCCTACCATTAACATTTATGTATTGGTCCAGCTTTGGCAGTGCAGTCAGTAGTGAACAGGAATGCAGCAAAGTGGGAAGCCACATGGCTGACCATAGGGTTTAGATCCCCACCTGGTCAATATGAAACACACTAGGGTGTATGCCCATGATCCTGATGAGCTGCAGGGCTATAGGAAGGGGATCATGGCTTTATAAGACCCTGTTAAGGGTACCTACCTCTCTTTCTTTCCTGTGTACATGCAACACACTATCGTGAATAAAGATAACTTTGAGGGACCAGGAGGTGACATGGTGGTTAAGGTGCTGGACTCCAACATGGCCAATTGCAGTCTGAGTCCCAGACCTGGCAACTTGATTTCTCACTTTCTGTCTATTTCTCTCTGGTAAGCACATGTGCACTATAGCAAATTAAAATAATAATAAATAATTCTAAAAAAAAATTGAAAAAAATTAAGTATCTTATTAGGTTGAAGAGAAAAAAAGGATATATGTGAATAAGAACATCACTTCTGGTCTCTAGTTTCCAGGGATTTTGTTTGTTGTTAGTTTTGATGACAAAAATGGTATATGGAATAATATTTTATCCCAGAGAAAGCCAAAGTAAAAAAAAGAGAAGCCTCTGTTAGAAGCTGCAAACGACTGGGACTAGCAGATGGCGTAATGGTTACGTCACTGAACCACCTGTAGTAGACTGTGGTTCAAGTTCTGGACCTGGTGGCTTAAAACTTACACCAGGTATGTGCATGTGCCCAAAATCCTGAGAAGAGAAAGAATTGTGATGCAGCCATCCCCTGGGGGGTGATTTCTCTCTTTCTGTCTTTCCGTTTCTGTCTCTCTGGTGAGTGCACACACTCTACAGCACAAATCTCTTCAAGAGAAAAAAAAAAACAACTAAACAGTAAGACAAGTAAAACAGTAAGCAAATCAATCCTGTTTATTTTAAAAAGAAAAAAGAAAAAGAAAAAAAAAAAACATTGGGCACAAGAAATCTAGGTAACCGATTTCCTATAGAAATACTTATGAGAAAAAGAAGGGACCAGAGTATTTACTTCCCTGGGAAGGTTTTTTTAAAATTTTAAGAGAATCTAATGTTTGAAACTTTCATTTAAAAAATCTTCTTTTTTTTTTTTTTTGAGAAAGATTTTTGCTATAGGGTGTGTGCACACACCAGAGAGACGAGAGACGGAGAGACAGAAAACGAGAAATCACCCACTGAGGGGATGGCCATGCCCCAATCCCTTCTCCTCCATTCTCCTCTCAGGATTTTGGGTATGTACACACACGCACCAAGCATGAATTTTAAGCCACTGGGTGCAGGACCAAACCATGGTCGACTATGAGGTCGACCAAACCAGGTCGATTATGCTACTTACTGGTTCTGACCTTTTTTTTAAAAAAAGGTTTTTGCCATTAAGGCCTGTGTGCTTACTGTCGAAAGACATAGCGGAAAAGTAAGCAATTACTCCCACTAGGGGAATGGCCACACTGCAGCCCCCCTCTCTCTCAGTGCACAGTTGGCCATGTGGTGATCCAGTGCCTTAACCATACCACCTGCTGGCCCCTGTCAATTCAGTTTTATGCTTTCCTCACCAGCTTGCAAACCTGACTCCTAGCACAGTGCCTGGTCCTTTGTAGAAACTCAAATACTTGTTTAATGATTACTACTATCATTAATACCACAGCGTCTAAAGTCTCCCCCCCTGCCTTTTTAAAATTACCAGAGGGCATGTGTGATCTCAAGTGCTTGCACCCCGGAGTAGGGGAGGAGAGGGAGTACAGCCTTCCAATGGGCATGGTCACAGTGCAATCCCATCCATCATTTTTCTATCCTGTCGGGATTTTGAGCATGCACATGAATGCACCAAGAGAGTTTTTCAAGATGCTGGTGCTGAGGTTCAAACAAAGGTCAGTCATTCGGGATATGCCTCTCTTAACTACTAGGCTATGGGGTAGGTCCTCT
>NW_006160094.1:1434200-1437914 GCF_000334495.1 Tupaia belangeri chinensis
TCCCTTTTTTGATTAGACTTTTTCATTCCTGTGAGAGACAGAGGTGGGCAACTATGGACAATGTCAACTTCTTTCATACTTTATAAATAGGAGAATCATAGTGAGACAATAACATATTGCCTTCTAAAACTCACTTAATTGCTCTGCATTTCAGCTTCCTCATCTGTAAAATATCTATTATGGGGAAAACTGAGAATTAAAAGTTGTTACACGAAACTATTATTGTTAACATCTGAGAGCTTACAATGTACAAGTCTCTAGTTATTTCTCATGCAATAATGTATTTAATCCTATGCAAGGTACTCTTAGTCCTTTTTTACAGAAGAGGAAACTGAGAAACAGAGGTTAAATAACTTACCTAATGTTCCAGAGCTACTAAGATGGAGTTGAAGTGCAAACCCAGACAGACTTCGTGTCAGAGATAGACTCCTAACCACCGTACTAGACTGTCAAGAGCATAGGAAATGAAGTAAGAATATGGCAGTAAAACATAGTGGCAGACAGTCCAGGTCAGGAAGCCAGAGTAGGATACTAGCAACTCAATGAAGGCCTGGTATGATGCCTGGCATAGAGTAGGCACTGAGTAAAAGACAACTACGTAATACAGGAGAAACAAATGTACTGAAATCACTCACATTCAGAATTCAAGAGGATGCTAGTGGGTAAACCTTGTCCAAAAGAAACCATTTTATCTATGAATCTATAACAAGGGAGAGTTAATAATAAAGTTACATATCTGCACAGAATCTTATGAATCAATGCAATCTCATCGGAGTGTTAAGAGGTCCACAGTAATATCTGCTTTCAGATCATTTTCAGCAGTTTGCTCATCAAACCTACATCTCAAAAGAGATTCTAGCTGGCTTGGCCTATCATGTTGCTGATCCTTACCTACCAATAGTCCCTAGCTATGGCCTCCCACCTATTCTGTTTAACGAAGAGTAACCCAAATCCAATCTGCCATGTGTTTCACTGGTTTTAATTTCCTGCTCTCAGACCGCCCTAGGCATCTACTACCTAGCCCCACAGCTTCTGTTCTTTTATCTATGCATTACATCCCTGTCCAGGGCCAGTCCCACTAGCTGCTACGTACAGGCTACTCCAAAATGGTAGAGAGCATTTGGATGAAGACCAAAGTCAGAGCCAAGTGATGCTGCCCTACTATAAACAACAAATCCAGTACAGAAAAGAAATAATAACAGAAACCTTTTGTCTTAATACCTGCAGGTAGTCTAATTTTATAGAGTGGAAATATCTATTAAGTTTACCCAACAACAATAATGGGTCATTAAATTAAGAAAATAATTCCCACTTTCGAAAGACAGAAGTAGCTGGCATCTGTTGCATATTTAAATCCTCAAGATTCCTCCCATTTTGCAGGGACAGGAAATGGAGATAGAAAAGTGAGGTAATTTGTTCAAAGTCATACAAGTAGCAAAAGCCAATCCTAGATTTCATTCTAGGTCTGTGGGATTCCAGAGCGGAAGAGTATCCTCTTAAACACACTGCAAAGAAGGGAACTGAACTCGGTTCCAAACAACAGGAATACGCAGGTGAAGGGAAATTTCTGGAAATGAATTATTCCATCTTAGAACTGTAAATTAATAAAACAGAACAAACGTAGTAGATACATATACTCCAGATACTGAGTACTCTGAGAAAGTTGTCAGGAGACTCTACAGCCAACAATGTACAAAAGAGAGACAAAAATCACTCTACTAGTGTAAAGGTAGATGCCCAGGACAAGTCTTATAAAACAAAATAAAAACTAAGCCTCCTCTCTCCCCACAAAGCTTTTAAAGCCACATTCAGAAAAAGAATAATGAAGGAATAAATTTGCATTGTCTAAAAAGGGATGGTAAAGGGCAGCTGGTGGCATGATGGTTAAGGCAGCTGGATTCCATACAGCAGACTGCGCTGTTTAAGTCCCAGGCCTGTTGGCTTGAAAAACATGCCAGATGAACATGTGTGCCCCAAATTCCAACTGGAAGGAGAGATGGAAGACAAAGGGTTATAGTGTGATTATGCCCCATGGAGGGTGATTTCTTGTGTATCCCCATCCACTGTCTCTGGTGTGCATACATGCCCTGTGACAAAGTTTTGAAAATACATTACAAAAAAAAAAAAAGAAAAAAGTTAACTGATGATATTATAACAGAGGTACTCCTATTTGAAAAAACATTAAAAAATAAATTCAAGATAGAGTGTGTATGCACACCTATGAGAGTGAGAAGGATATATTGCAATACCCTTCTCCTGTTCTCTAGCCGGTTGGATCTTGGCACTCAGGCCAGGGATTTGAACCACAGTTGCCACATGGGATGAAGCTTTTCTTAAGTAGTGCATTACCTATGCACCACGGTCCGAGGTATTCCTACTGTATTAGCATCTTCCACAAGCATGATCTTCAAAACAGAACAACAGAATAAACAACACTGAGAAAGATGTTAGAGTTGATGTGGATAGGGCAACAGCAAAACAATGGCTTCAAATGAGCCAATTTATTTATTTATTTTTGGAGAGGTTGTTGCTATAGGGCACGCCTGAGTTTGCCAGAAAGACAGAGACAGAGAGAGACAGAAAGTGAGAAATCACCCTCCAGAGGGACAGCCATGCCACGATCCCTTCTCTTCCACTCTTGGGATCTTAGGCAAGCATATGTGCCCAGCATGAGTTTAAGCTACCAGGTCTAGGGAACCAGCAGTTAGCATAATGGCTATGTCGCTGGACTCCCACGTAGTCGACCGCAGTTTGCATCCTGGACCCAGTGGCTTAAAACTCACGCCGGGCGAGTGCGTGCCCAAGATCCCGAGAGGAGAATGGAGGAGAACGGATTGTGGCGTGACCATCCCCCCTGGGAGAGATTTCTCACTTTCTGTCTCTCTGTCTCTCCAGTGAGTGCACGCTCCCTATAGTAAAAGGTCTCTCTCTCTCTATGGGGCCAGTAGGTGGCATAAAAAAAAAAAAAAAAAAAAAAGGCAAAAAGCTACCAGGTTCAGGACTCAAACTGAGGTTGACTACATGGGAGTCCAGCGATGTAGCCATTACGCTATCTGTTGGTCCCTAAATGAGCCTATTTCTACTTAAAAAGAAAATTATATTCCAGGGATTTGGGGCACATACGCACTCCTGGCATGATTTAAAAGCAACCAGGTCTGGTTCTGGAACTATGCAGTTGGTCATATGAGAATGCAGTGACTTAAACCTCCACACCACCTGATGGCCTGGACCAATTTTTTTTTTTTTTGGAATAGCATAAAATGATTCAAATCTTTTTTTTTTTGGTAACAGTATGTATTAGGGTTCTCCAGAGAAATACAAGTGAGGTTATAGAAAGATAAATAGATAAAGAGAGCTAGTGAGAGGGGGAAAGAGAGAAATGCTGAGAAGTCCTATGATCTGCCATCTGCCAGCTAGAGCTCAAGAAAGCCAGTGGGGCATCAGAAGATGGGGGTGTAATTTTTCGCTGCCTGTTTCTCTCTTTCTGGCAATTGCATGTGCCCTATAGGAAAAGCCTCTCTCTCAAAAAAAAAAAAAAAAAAAAAAAGGGAGAGAGAGAGAATATAGCTACTAAGGGACCAGCAGCTAGCTTAATGGCTACATCACTGGACTCCCATGTAGTTGACCGCGGTTCAAATCCCAAACCCAGTGGCTTGAAACTCACACTGGGCGCATGTATGTGTGTACCCAAAATCCCAAGAGGAGGATGGAGGA
>NW_006160094.1:1437977-1452253 GCF_000334495.1 Tupaia belangeri chinensis
CCACCACCATAAAAAAAAACCCCACAAAAAAAAAAAAAAAAAAAAAAAAAAAAAAAAAAAGCCAGTGGTACACTTCCCAACCAAGCCTTAAGGCCTGCCTACCGGGAGTGCTATGCAAGTGCAGTAGAAGACGGATCTCAGTTCAAGCAGAGGGAGGATTCAACCTTGTTCCTTGGACCTTTTGATTCTATTTGGATCCACCACGGAGAGACAGAGAGAGAGGGAGAGGGAAAGTAATAAGGCACCCCCAGGGGGCATGATCACACTATAATCCCTTCTCTTTCATTCTCCTCTTGGGATTCTGGGCACATACCCAGTGTTTTTTTTCAAGCTGCTGGGTTAGAGACTCAAACTACATAATCAGCAATGTGGGATCCAGCCAGCCACCTTAATGAGCAAGTCATCTGGCTAGCCCAAAATAAAACTTTTGGAGCCAGCAGGTGGTGTGTTGGTTAAGGCATTGAACTCCCACATGGTTGACCATTGTTTGAGTCCTGGACCTGGTGCCCTGAAAATCACTCTGGGCCTGTTTGTGTATACACAAAATCCTGAGAGAAGAATAGAGGAGAAAGGAATGCAGTGTGGCCATATCCCTAGGCACTGATTTTTCACTCTCCCTCTCTCTATCCCTCTCAGTGAGCACCTGGACTCTATGACAAAAATCAAGAAAGACTGACTGAAAGAAATAAAACTTAAAAAAGAAAAAGAAAAAGAAATAAAACTTAAAAAAACTAGGTTATATGTTGTGGGCTGGCACCTCAAGCCCAGCACTGTTCAAGGATCAACTGAATACCAAAATTTCCCTAAGAAAAAACCATAGTTGATTTAACTTCTTCCTGTTTTCATAAGGTCATTCAACTGTTACTCCAGGAAATAACTGAAATCATGCACCATGATTCCATTAAAAAAAAAAAAAATCCAAGTGTTTCCATCATATTCTTGAGGGTATATTGACAAACCAAGAGCTAAACAACTGTACAGGTAAAGGTCCTGAAGTTTGTTGAGTACCCAAACAGGATGGTTTAATCCATTTCAACAAACATATTCATTTTTTGGGAGATTAAACTGGGGCCACCAGGTCATGCGATGGTTGGGGCACTGGATTCCCACGTGGCTAACGGCAGTTCCAATCACAAACCCGGAGGCTTCCTTTTGCACTTTCCCTATCTCTCTGATGAGCGCATATGCCCTATAGCAAATTTAAAATAATAATAAATATAAAGTTAAACATAAAGAAAGAATAAACCAAGACAATGGACAAAAACCCACTTAACATCCTTTAAAATGAGTTAGAATATTTTTCAAACATCAGTGTCTTTGCATCATAATAGATTTATTAACTATGATGATGTGGGATTCAGCTTGAGTAGAACAGTCCTTTTGGAACAGAGCTAGCCCGGAATCTGTGCTTTAAAGGCCCTCACTCCAACATACAAGTGTGCAATGGGCACATGGTGACTGCATGGATGTGATGCTGCTGCAGAGCAGATGTGGAAAAGAGCTGTGTTTATTCATTCATACATGCATGTATGTTTATAAGCCAGAGGGTACATGTGCTCACCAGAAAGAGAAAACATCTCCCAGTGGGGCCTAGTCATGCTGCAGTCCCTTCTCCATTTCTCCATCCCATAAGAATTCTGGACACAAACACACACACATGCCAGCAGGGCTGGGACTCAGACTGCACCTTCAGTCATGTGGGTTTCAAGTTTCTTAACCACTGGCCATGAGACTGGCCCTATTTGTTTTCTTAGCTCTACACATTTAATTTGCCCATGGGTTCCTTTACTACTTAAAAAGTTTATGTGATCTTATTAAACTGTAGTGATGACTAAAGTATATCATAACCAAAGACTGTAGTATTACTGCACACTATGATGGACAAATCCATTAGAATGCTACTACTTACAACATAAGATGACACTGCCTGCTCCTCTGTGTTGCAGTCACTTACAGAAACAAAAGTAAATTCTCCCCCACTATATGAAGATTTCAGCATCCATGTCCCTATTTTGTACTCACATGGCAAACCCCCAAATGAGCAAACCCAACTCTGAGCAGATAACCTTGAGTAGGCCCTTACTACTGCCCAGCAATACTGCTGCATTCCCCTAATTATCCATTTCTTAACCTCTTCCTAAAACCTTCCTCTTCCTCACTATTTGTGATTACTTCATTCCCTGTATCACAGACATGAAATTAATATGAGAATATATTTTCTTCCATCACATCTACAAACCTGCTTCTATCTATAAACTCCATTCTCTCCCATTACTATTCTCTCCCATTACTAGGATGAATGGTCTGTGCTCCTATTTAATCCTAATCCACCCACTTTCTAAAAAACTTTTTTTTAAGATTTCTGCTATAGGGAACATGCATTTGCTGGAGAGGGACAGAGAAAGTGAGAGGGGAAGTGAGCAATCACCCACTGGAGGGGATGGCCATGTTGCAGTCCCTTCTCCTCCTGGGATTTTAGGCATGCACACACACACACGCCTGGTATGAGTTTCAAGTTGACAGGTTTGGGACTTAAACTGTGGTTGATCATGTTGGAGAACAGTGACTTTGCCACCATAACTCCTGCTAGCCCCATCCATCTACTTCGGAAAAAAAAAAAAGAATTCTCTATTCAATTTTTATTAATTAATTAATTAATTAATTGGCCAGAGAGACGGAAAGAGAAAGTGAGCTGCCAGGTCCGGGACATGAACCACAAATGGTCATGTGGGAGTTCAGTGCCTTAATCACATATCACCTGTTGGCCCCCATCCATCCACTTTTATACTGAATCTCATCCACTCTAATCTGATGAACGCCACAAGATAGATTTTGCCTCAAACTAAGAACGTTTTAGCAACTAAATGCCAAAAAAAGGAATAAGAGATATCATAAATTAATGACCATTTAACTGTAAGATCCTTTTGATAAAAGGGATTTCTACTCCAGATAATCACTTAGCATCCTCTCAGCTATAGAGTTCTATGATTTTAGAAAACAGAAAGCTGATGGGGCCGGGAGGTGGTTGTGGTGGTTAAGAGGGTGCTGGACTCCCACATGGCTGACTGCAGTTTGTGTCCCAGACCTGGTGGCTTGCTTTCTCACTTTCTCTCTCTTTCTGTCCCTCTCGGGCAAATTAAAATAAATAAAGTTAAATAAAATAATTATAGAAAATAAAACAGAAAGTTGAAAATTATCTTAGTATAAATTCACAGTACTGTCTGGAATGACATACTTTTCTCACTCTTGGCAACTCTCTTTAAATTCTTCAAGGTCTGCTGATTTATAAGCTCAGTCTTTGGGGAAGGAATAACAATGGAATGAAAAATCACAGACTGCTATTTTCCATAACTTTTCAGAAACTTGTCTAGCCATTGCATTTTCATTTTGATATTGTTCTATTCTTAGAGTTCCTACCTTGGAAACTATTCTGGGACTATCTAATTGTAATGATTCTTTCAACAACAAGTATGTAGCAGAATTCTTGTAACACCCATCACTAAGTACTGTATATAATTAGATCATGAATTTGAGCAACAGTGTATTTAGTAATTGTATCTGACCTTTTTATTATTTAAACAATTTCATTTTGCAATTCACTTAGCAGAAAGTGGCATCAAAATGAAAAAGAACATTGAGTAAGTGGGAACCACCACATGCAAAATTTTACTTATTGCTGGAACAATTCAGCTGATTAAACATAGATATTTCAATGCCAGAGACAGGGATTAAACATAGATATTTCATTAAGAGACAGGGACAGGGAGCAGCAGTTAGCATAGTGGCTATGTCGCTGGACTCCCACGTAGTCGACCACAGTTTGAGTCCCAGACCCAGCAGCTTAAACTCACGCCGGGCATGTGGATGTGCATGCCCGAGATCCCGAGAGAAGAATGGAGGAGAAGGGATTGCGGCATGGCCATCCCCCCCCGGGGGGGGGGGTGATTTCTCTCTTTCTGTCTGTCTGTCTCTGTCTTTCTGGCGAGGACACGTCCCCTAGGGCAAAAACCTCTCTAAAAAAAGGAAAAAAGAAAGAAAGAAAGAAAGAAAGAGAGAGAAAAGACAGGGACAGAGACAGGAAAGGGAAAAAGCATTCCAATGGGACATGGTCATGTCACAATTCCTTCTCCTCCATTTCTCTACTCTATTCGGATTTGAGCACACATGCCTGCTATGTTTTTCAAATGGCTAGGGCCAGAATTCAAACCACAGTGAGCAACATTGGATCTAGTTCCATTAGGCCACAGAGCTGGCTGAGAAGGATAAGTATATTTACCTTTAACAATCTTCTTTGCACAGTCATTATACACTTGTTCTTGAGATGTGCTTGACTGGAACACCCGATCAAAAGCAGGTGGCTTGGACTGAAAAAAAAAAAAAAAAAAAAAAGAGTTTTAACTATACAAATTACACATTTCTAAACTCTCTGAAAGATACTATTTTATACATGTGTAGTTTTTATACTTTACACACATACACACACGTTCTATTTAAGAGAGACTTTTGCACTTTTTGCCCGAAACTGCCATCTCCCAGTAATTAACCAAAATGATGAACACAAAAGGAAAGAGAAGAGGCACCTGATATGTGTTCTCTAGGCCTTTTAGAAAACATGGAGTTGTGGGACCAGCAGTTAGCATAATGGTTATGTCGCTGGACTCCCATGTAGTAGACCGCAGTTCAAGTCCCGGACCTGGTGGCTTAAACTCATGATGGGTGCATGTGCGTCCATCCCCCCTGGGGCGGGGGTGATTACTCGCTTTCTGTCTCTCTGTCTTTCTGGTGAGCGCATGTGCCCTATAGGAAAAAACCTTTCTCCAAAAAAAGAAAATATGGAGTTGGAGTTGTTCCTTTAGCAACATATATGGGAATCTATAAGAAAGGTGATATTGTAACATTAAGGGAATGGGTACTGTTCAAAAAGGAATGCTCCACAAATGTTACCATGGCAAAACTGGAAGTCTGCAATGTTACCCAGAATGCTGTTGGCATTGTTGTGAACAAACAAGGGCAAAATTCTTGCCTAGAGAATTAATATGTATATTGAGCATATTAAGCATTCTAAGCGCAGAGATAGCTTCTTAAAACTTGTGAAGGAAAATAACCACAAAAACAAAGAAGCCAAAGAGAAAGGTACCTGGGTTCAACTAAAGTGCCAGCCTGTTCCACCCAGTGAAGCACACTTTGTGAGAACCAATGGAAAAGAGCCCGAGCTACTGGAACCTATTCCCTATGAATTCATGGCATGATGGGTGTTAAAAATAAACTAATTTGTGGTCTATTAAAAAAAAATAAAAAGAGAGAGAGGTTTTTGCTTTAGGGTATGTGCACATGCCAGAGAGACAAAAAGGGAGAAATCACCCTCTGGGGAGATGGTGATGCTGCAATCCCTTCTCCTCCATTCTCCTCTCAGGATTTTGGGCACAGACGTACATGCGCCTGGCATGAATTTTAAGTCGCTGGGCCCAAGACTCAAACCTCGGTGGACTACAAGTGAATCTACTGACCTAAGCATTACAGCATCTGCTGGTCCTGATACCATTATTTACTTAACCTTCCAAAGACTATAGCTAGTATGCACCACTTTATGTCACTGTATCTTTTGTGTGGAATGGACCTCAAAGGTCAGCATGTATAAATAAACTATAAACTACATGAAAACAAGAATGTCTGTTTTAGTCTTTGCTGTATTCCCAGGACTTACCAGAGTAATTATAATTAGCGTAACTATGGTAACCACTCAAATATTGCTGAGTAAATGCTTTTTCTTTTAATTTTGCTGTATGGTGTGTGTGCTCACTAGAGAGAGAGGAATGGAGAGACAGTGAGAAAGCAACCCCTAGGAGGTATGGTAAGTCACAATCTCTTCTCTTCCATTCTCCTCTTGTGATTTTGGGCATGCATGCACATACACGTAGCATGTTTCTCAAACATGTGTTTTACAAGTACACAAGGTATGCAAAGTGTGCTGTGTGATGTGGGTGGGTTGACTAGGGGTAGACTGTGGTACCAAGACTCTATTGGAGGTGACTTCAATTTAGACCTCTTTCCACTACTCTATTCAGTTTTCAGTTTACTCCCCGCCCCCAACTGCAATAGGGCATATGCACTCACCAGAAAAATACAGAAAAGGTTTGGCACTGTCCAATGGGGTATAGTCACACCGCAACCCGTTCTCCATTTCTCCATTCTGCTGGGATTTTGAGGGCACATCCAGTGCCCAGTGTGCTTGTTTTCAAGCCACCAGGGCCAGGATTCGACTAGGGTCAGTCACTAGGCTACAGGGTCACCTCAGCCTTTCAGTTCACTGTAATAATTTTTCCAATTATTCTCTAATTTAAGTCATATTTACAAAATCCAAGATGCCACGTTAGAATTATATCCAAGACATTTACTCTCTGCTTTAGTGGAGCTTCAGCAATAGTGCAGGGGACATTAAACAAGTAACTAGGTGACTACAATTCTGACTGCCATAATTGAGTGTTATGAGATGCTACAAGAGCACACAAGCAGAGAACCTGAGTTTAGGAGAGAACAGAAGAATGTCAGGAACACACTCTTGGAGAAGGTACTAAAGAAACTATGAAAAATAAGTAGTGACTAACTCACTGTCACTCTCTTCAATATCAGTCACGAGGGGGAGAAGAGTTTAGTGTGACAAACCAGTGTAGACATTTGGAATAGAAGGCTTAAAGATCCTAAGGCAGAAAGAAGTTCACAGTATTCAAGATACCCAAGAACTTGTGAAGTTTGAAGAACAAGGAGCAAAATCAAATGCAAATGTTGACATAGGATCTTAGAGCCATCATGGATCACTCTAGAGAACTGGTGATACTGTCTAAGGAGCCAGAACAAAGAATGAAAAGAATCAGAACACAGGGACCAGCAGTTAGCATAATGGCTATGTCGCTGGACTCCCACATAGCAGACTGCAGTTTGAGTCCTGGACCTGGTGTCTTAAACTCACACCGGGCGCGTGTGCGTGCGTGCCCAAGATCCCGAGAGGAGAATGGAGAAGGGACTGCAGCGTGGCCATCCCCCCTGGGGGGTGATTTCTCGCTTTCTATCTCTCTGTCTCTGTCTGGCAAGCGCAAGTGCCCTATCGCAAAAAAACTCTCAAAAAAAAAAAAAGTAAAAAAAAAAGAATCAGAACACAGTTAAGTGCAAGTTAAGGAAAGAATTTTTAAAAAACACACAATTATGCCAAATATAGCTGTTATGTCAAGACAAAACAAAAGTATCCAGTGGCATAGGTCAGACCACAATGGGTTGAAAAAAGAATGGGAGCTAATCAAACAAAGCACAAAATTTGGCTAAGGAAGAATTTTTTTTTTCCTTTTAAAGATGGGCAAGACCTAGGCGAGCCACATAGTATGGTGGTTAAGGAAGCCACATACCACATGGCTAACTGTGGTTCAAATCCCAGTCCTGGCAGTTTAAAATACACAGATGGTGCATGAGTGTGCATGCCCTAAATCCTGATGAGATGAGAAAATGGAGAAGGATTACAGGGTGACTACTCCCCACTGAGGGAATGGGGTGCTTTCTCCTTCTCTCTCCTCTATGTATCCATGCCCTTTGACAATAAGCCAAGGGGCAAGATCTAAGCAAATTTAAATGCTGTCAGGAACAATGTAATAATCTAGGACAGTGAAATCTAAAGATGAGAGAGTGGTAAGAAGGTTCTGGGTATTGCCAAGTATTTTGTCCTCTAGTTTCTTCTAAAGGAAAGGAAAGAATCAAGGTCCTAAAATACAAAACAATAATGGGGGAGGGGGGAACCTCTTAATGTTATAGAACATTTCCTAGGTCTTAGCAGAAAAAGATGCACTTGTTAGAAACTATACTCCACAATTCCCTTCTCCAAATCTTGGAGTACCAGTAAGAATGAATATTCCAAAAGAACTATCCAAAGCCAGTCCTGATTCCCTTCTCTTGCTACCCCCCATATGAGAGGCTGGATAGACAAATGGTTGCTAGCCTAGTCTCCTTGCAACTCGTGGTCAAATGACCAGTTCTGGATAGTATGAAGAGGTAGTCTGCTGGGCGGTCTCTGAGAATCAGTGCTGCTTCCGTAACAAAGGGACCATTTCAGCAAACTGTCCTTTCTCCTTCCTAGAATGAATGTCTGGAGTTGTAACAGCCATCTTGTAAACATGACAACTGATGATGATGAAAAGTTAGCAGCTAATGATGACAGAGCTAACAGAACCAGGATCCTTAGGTAGTAGTAGTAAAGCACTATGTCCAGACTTTTTATTGTTGAGTACAATAGCTTCTTATTCACTTAAGCTGTTTTCTAAACTCTGCGGTTCAAACTATTCCTAAAATGACCTCATTTTGGTGTCAATTTAAATGAGCATCAATGTCTGATTATTCTTTAGCTATGACATACATGAAAGTGCCCTTTTGCTACTGAGATGTTAACATTGAATTCTACAGGTCTGGCTAATAAAGGGCAATCTGCTACTTTACTGATTACACAAGATATAGTCAAAGGGAACAATTCCCAAAACAAATATAATCAAAATTACTACCCACAGATATGCCATGCTAATACAAATTTTTGGATGCAAAAAGAAAGTAATGTTCCCTCTTCATTTGTCCAGTGAACATCTACTTAGCAACCAAGGTATCGGATACGGTCGCATCGCACAACACAATTTTAGAAATGATGATTAGTACAGACTATAGGGTTTGAGGAAAAATATAGGATAAGGCAGGGTGGAGCTAAGGTATGAGCCTGAATACTAGCAGCCAACATAGGCAATCGAGAAATGTTAATTAAATTGAAATAGAAGACAGAATCTGGCCTTAAGGAATTCTTCATCTGGTAAAGAGGAGATTGTGACCAGTCTAAATATATACTTAATAACAGAGATATAAAAATAAGGGGAAAAAATCAATAGTAATTTTAATTTTGCTTGAAAACAAGTTAATCAGTACGAAATAGATAAAAGTATGAAGATGAATGTATCTAAAGTAAATCAAATATTAAAATAAATATTTATATAAAGTGCAAATAGGGACCAGTAGATGGCACAATGGTTATGTTGCTGGACTCCCACCTACTCGACTGCGGTTTGGGTCCCGGATCTGGTGGCTTAAAAATCACGCTGGTACATGTGTGTGCATGCCCAAGATCCTGAGTGGAGACTAGAGAAAGGACTGCAGTGTGCTATCCCCCTCAGGGGGTGATTTCTTGCTTTCTGTCTCTCTTCTTCTCTCTGGCAAGTGCAAGCACTCTATAGCAAAAATCTCTCTAAAAAGTAAAGTACAAATAATACTAAGCTTTAAGTCATATCTCAATTTTTACATCAATAAAAAATAATGACCTAAACTATATACATAGAGATAGGATAAAAATAATGGGTGATAGTAAAGCCTGCCTTTAAAGTACTTTATGCAGCCCTTTACTCTAGAATCATCTCACAGCAAATATGCAAACGAAGACAATTTAACTAAAATATTATGAATGGCAAAGATTAATGGGCAACATTCAAAGACAAAATAAGATTTTTTAGAAGTTATATCACTATTATAAAAAAAATTAATGTAAATGCTTAGCATTAAGTTGACAAAATAGATTTATTTTGATCCTAAAACTAAACTGTATTTTATTCAGTAAGGCAAATGTTTTGACTATCTAGCCATAAAGTTACTAACTGACCCTGGCTGGCTTCCTGAGATAAAAAAGCAAGGCTTTATGAAACATAAAAATTACTTTTGATGTTCTATAATGAAGATATATCTCAGGGACAGGCAGATGGTGTGTAGTGGTTACATTGCTGAACTCCCACGTAGTCGCCCACAGTTCCAGTCCCGTACCTGGCGGCTTAAAACTCACGCTGGCCACATGTGCATGTGTGCCCAAAATTTAGAGAGGAGAATGGAGAAGGAATTGCAGCATGGCCATCCCCACCCCCACCCCCCCAGGGAGTACATGCCCCCTATAGCAAAAATCTCTCTTAAAAAGAAAAAATTGGACCAGCAGGTGGTTTGGTGGTTAGAGGCTCTGGGCTCCCATATGGCTGACCACAATTCGAGTCTCGGACCTGGTGGCTTGCTGTCTCACTTCCCCCATCTCTCTGTTTCACTCTGGTCAAGTTAAAAAAAATAATAATGATTCAATAATTATTAAAATAATTAGAAAAAAAAAGATGACGACACATCCTATCTTTCAAATAAAGAAAAACTTGGCATCTTGGCATCTATTTTAAACACCTGATTCTGAGCCTTAAAATGAACATTATGTACTCTTTAATCCTATGTATAGTCAAAGATAATCAAAGTCTCAGATTTCAATTTTTAAACTCCTAGTCATTAGATGCATTCCTTTCTCACTTAGGCTTCAAGGGGACAAACCAAATGGGAATAAGTTTATCTGAACTGCAACCACACCTTACATTTCTTAAGTGAAGCAATTCCTGTTTGAATCTGTACAAACCAAGCTGAACACCAAATTTGGTTATGAAGGACACTCATCTGGCAGGGATATGCCTTTCTCCAGAATTCTGTATAGTTATCTTTTCAGATCACACAGGACTGTATTATATTAGATACTCCCAAGTTAGAAACTGATGTTGACTAACAGCCCTGAGAGGAAAGTTACATGAGAGTTCTTCAAAAGTTCACAGAAAATGCCTATTATGAAAAAACATTCATGGATTTCAAAAAAAATATGTGCACCAAAACAAACTCACACTTTAATTCTTTTTTCTGTGAACTTTCTGAAGCCCCCTCAAGCAATACGGGCTCTCACTTCTCTTTAAATTTTCACTTTTTAGTAATCAAGAAGGTTCAAACACCAAAACATCTTTCACTTGAAAAGGGGAATTGTGTTTTTGCTTTAGGCAAGGAACTGAGCAAGAGGATCTAATTAGTCTTACTCTCTTCTAATTTCAATGAACAACAGCCAGTTTTGGGTTCTGGCAGCCTCTACAGTATAAGAAATGATGATTAGCAAAAATACTTAATAATGCAAATGAGCATGTTCTACTTTCATGATACAAAGTAATTCCTTCCATTGATTTCTTCCTCTCAGTTTTCAACAAGCACATTGAAATAGTTTTCCTTGTCCTCCTAGCTTTGCAGATAACAAGTCCTCTAAAGCAAACAGCTTATACTTGTATCGTGTAAAGATTTTCATAGAATAATTCACTTATTTCATTCAATGTGATAGTTATAGCATTTCATCAAGTACTTAGTTACAAATAAATCTTTATTAAAGGCTGTACACCGCACAGAGAAACACTAGAAAATAAAAAGACTTGCCTGTTATTGGGTCATATTATCTAAATCAACCATTACAGGAGTAACAGGAAAAAAGTTGGGGTAAAGCATTAAAAGTTAAACTTATCAGAATCCTTCATTTTATTTTTCTCCATGAGCAGATGATGCTTGTAATTCAATTACACCATTATACTTATTCTTTAAATTTTGATTTAACTAGAAGATAGTGGTGTATAAAGTGTTCTTAAATCAAGTTTAAAATTATTTAATTTTCAATGCTGCTGTGCAGCAATTCTCTCCTAAAGTACTGTGAATCAAAGTGAACAAAACAAACCATGAGATCATTTTACCTGAAGATTTTCTAATTCTGCTCCTCCCAACTGCTTTTATAAATTTCCAATTACTCTTTAAAAAACCAAAATTCTTAAATATAAAATGTTAGACAAAAATATGAAACCTCAGCATAATTAATGTAGTTACCACATTAAAGAAATTAGTTCCTGAAAATAATGAGAACTGTCACTCAGTTAGTAAGGACTTTCACTTACACTTTAACAAAAAAAAAAGGTTTTTTTTGAAACTTCAACTAAGTACTAGCTTAGTACTTAACCATTAATGTTTCATAAACAAATCACATACCCTTTAATTCTAATATTGTCATTCAAATGTATTTATATTACTAAATAAATTTTGAAAGAATTTAAAAATAACTCTTTTGGCAAAGGACACATTGTAGAATAAATGTTTCCCATGTTTACTTATTTTCTTTTAACTCTTTCTTCATATTATATGCTAGTTGGGCCCCACCTAAAGGATGTCTTCTAAACCTAATCTTAATACACTTTGTGAATTCTAAATTTTAGCATTCTGACAAAAAAGAATCTTACTGGTACTTATAGATCTATATAAAATCTGGAGAGATAAGACATTCTTATTCATATAGGTCTAAAAGGAAAAATAGCATTGGTATGTCAACCACTGCTAAAGCTGAATAATCATACAAAAAAATTCAGGAACTAGTAGCCTTAAGTTTAATAACTAGTCAAGTCTTGCAAACATCCTGATTCCATGTAAAATGTACCATCCTAAATAAAAAGAATTACTGGGACCAGCAGTTGGCGTAATGGCTGTGTCGATGGACTCCCATGTAGTCCACTGCGGTTGGAGTTCCGGATCTGGTGGCTTAAAACTCACGCCGGGCGCATGTGCGTGTGTGCCCAAGATCCCTAGAGGAGAATGGAGGGGAAAGGATTGCAGTGTGGCCATCCCCCCTGGGGGGTGATTTCTCACCTTCTGTCTGTTTCTGTCTGGAGAGTGCACGCACCCTATAGCAGAAACCTCGCCAAAAAAAAAACATTACTGTGCTTAACTTCCCTGCCTTGCTGTGATGTCATTTGTAACAAGAGTTTTTCTTGCAGACTTGTTAACAAAGAACTAGCCTAACAGTCTTCAAACAATAGTAGCTGGCAGTTAGTAATCTAATGACTTGTTTGTCAAAAGTCTATCAAGAGCTAAAGCATTCATTTTCGAGAGCTGAACTTTGGAAACTCACATTAAAACCCTAATGAATTTTAGTTCTGTCTTACATGTCAATCTTTCAGTAATCAAAAGTTCTATAGCCTGTGACCTTTCTGCCCTATTTCAAATTAAACATCCCAAACAATAAGCTAAATATAAAATGCTATTAGAGGGAAAATTAACATATTAAAATTAAATCCTAACAATGTAAGAAAAAAGTTCTACCACATGGTATTACCAACAAAAGTGAATTTAATTTTTAGTCACAGTTCATTGTTCTGTATGCAGTATTTTACTATCCATTTGTAATCTCCTTGAACCAGAAACGCTATTTTCAGAAATATATTTTCAGAAATGTTTCACTACCGGAGAGCAGACCTCCAAAGAATGTTCATTTTCTTAGTTCCTGGACAATGACCAGCCAACTCTAGTCTTTACACCACAAAGGCACACTATCTCATTATTTTGGGGATAACCAAAATGTGAAAACACGGATCTAATACTGGTTAATTTTCATTTTTTATAAGCTTGCTAAATTTTATCATACTTGATACATACATATACAGTTAACTTTTTGTGACTGTTACTCCATAAACCTCAATATGATTTATAAGATGTTGAATCTGATCCTGAGCGTTTATCCAACCCAATATGCATTGGACAGATTTGCAAGAAGATCAAACAAAACTGATCAATCTGATTTCAAAAGAAAATGACTTTTTTCCAGCTTGCAACTTGTCATTTGCAATTGTTAACAAGAAAAGTAATTTATCACTCTTAAAGGCGGGTGAGAGCGCATCTGAGGTTCAGGTCTATTTGTTGTTGTTCGGTAGTTTTTCCCCTCCCCAAGGAAAACAATACGGTTTAGTACTCTGTTAAGTGTTTCTGTAAAACGAAGTATCTTTACTATTCAAAGGACGGTAGGGCTGGTCTCACAGGTCAACGCTTCTAGCTGAACTTCACACTTCATCTTACTTGTAAGTGGGTTGGGTACAGTCCAAAAACACCCACAGCAGCAGCACGGGAGGACCGAGCGCGCACAAGGAGGCAGATGGGCACTAACTTGCTCCGCGGACGGCTCCTCCAGCGCCCCAGGTGGGGGAGTGTCCCAGGCTGAGAGCCGGCGCCTCCCGTCGCCCGGCACCGAGGACCAGGATCCGGTCGACCCGGGAACGCCGGGGGAGTTGTGCAGTCTCCCTCCCCCGGGTCCTCGGAACCTGCAGACCCGGGAGGAGGCGGGGAGGTTGGGGAACCACTGCTCCGTCTCCATTCTGCACCCCGACTTTCCCGAAGTCCCGGGAAGGAGCAGGACGCAGGGTGGGGACGGGGGACACTCACCGCGATCATGACCGTGTCTTCTCCCTGAAACTTGGCGATGTACTTGTCGCCGCGGTTCACCTCAGACTCGTTGAGCGGTCTGAAGCGACACATCACTTTGATGTTGCACTCGGCCGGGTCCGCCATCTTCCTCGCAGCTGGGGCCGGAGGCCGCGAACCACTCCCCGCCGCTCAGTCTCGCAGGAAAC
>NW_006160094.1:1452838-1465914 GCF_000334495.1 Tupaia belangeri chinensis
CCACGGCCCCGCAGCCAATCGGCGCCCGCGCTGGGCCTCCCGGGCCGCGCCGCCGGATCAGCCGCCGCGCCGGGCCAGGGTCTCGGGTTCGAGCGTCTCCAGCCGCTCTCTCGCCCGGCGTCTGGGGTTCCGCAGAGCGACGGCAGACACACTTAGCTTTCTCTTCTTTGGAAGAGGAGGAGAGTCTTGTAACTACTTACTGTTAGCGTTCGTTGAAATGAAATGCTCCCTCTCTGTAAGGAAGTGTTCTCTCTCATTTCGGCCTGGGGAAAGTACTGATTCCTGGCCACGTTTTCAGAGTGCGTTGCCCCAAAAGGAAGATTTGAATGAAGGGTGGGGTGTTGCTCTCTGGTTGAAGCGGTGGCACTTTCCTGAGAAAGTGGGCCGGGGAGACAGGAATAAAGGAAAGAGGAGCTGTCTTTAATGAAGAAGGTTGCTGAAAAATTTGTACAACGGGAGGGTGGAGTGCAGGAAGAACCCCTTCGTCTCAGACCTCAGCCTTTGTCATCCTCGGCTGCCTGCATCCTCAGGTGAATAGTGGCCTCCCAGCCCTGCACGTGGGGAATAGAACTTCTCAGTCACAATACCGGAGGAGTGACTTATCTGGAGAGTAATTTTTATTTTTTAAGCTTATGTATTTCTTCCATGAGAGAGATGCAGCACCCCCCAAAAGGCTCTTCACACATCCATTTTCCCCCAGCCTCAGCCAGCCCTGTTCACCGGGCACACACTTGGCTTATTCTCAGGGAGGTCCCTGGTCTGGAACCTAAAACCTTCCCATGTGGGTCAGCCTAGCAGGTTGTGTTTTACTGTTGTGCCACTGTCCATCCCACTGTTGTCTTAAAGGGTCTAGTAAGTTTGTGAATTACATTGTCTAAGGAAAATCACTCCATAATTGACATAGCCTTCTATGATTTTTAGAAGGTGGGTAAGTGGAAGTGACTGAAAAACTCGAAGGCTCACTGGAGTGACAATTAGGAACCCTTCCTCTGGTCCCTAATACTGGTTGTAAAATGAAGGATGTCCAGTGCCCCCATACCCAATCATCCTAATACTTCAGCAATAAATCCATAGTTGAACAGATTTCAGGTTATTGATTCACTGCACTCAGGAAGAATTCACATCAAATGAACCATGGAATATCTCATCAAAAAAGGGGAAAAAGATGGAGTTATCCCAGGGCTTTGAGGGAAGTATGGACTTTTTTTTTTTTAGAATTATTTTATTTTTTATTTATTCATTCATTTATTTCATTTTTTTTTTTTAAATTTTGACCAGAGAGGGACAGAATGAGAGAGCAGAAAAGAGAGGGAAAGTGAGAGAGCAAGCCTCCAGGTCCAGGACTTGAACCGTGGTCAGCCATGTGGGAGTCCAGCATCCTTAACCACCACGCCACCTGCCGGCCCTGAGGGAAGTATGGACTTTTGCTATAGGGTGCCTGTGCTCGCCAGACAGACAGAGACAGAGAGATAGAAAGCGAGAAATCACCCCCCCAGGGGGGATGGCCACGCCATAATCCCTTCTCCTCCATTCTCCTCTCAGGATCTTGGGCACGCACACACACACGCCCGGTGTGAGTTTTAAGCCACTGGGTCCGGGACTCGAGCCGCGGTCGACTACGTGGGAGTCCAGTGACATAGCCATTACGCTAACTGCTGGTCCCTGAGGGAAGTATAGACTTTTGCTAAAATTTAAATGAAGTAATGTTTTGTAAGGCCGGAGCCTCCAAGCAATGTAGACCTGCCAGCAAAGGCACCAGCATCAGGTCTGGGCTATGTGCACCTGAGGTCCTCCTTCCTGGACTACTAGGAAGTTCATGTAGATGCAGACTATTGTCTTCAGAAACCTCCTTTGACCACACTGTTGTCTTGGCTTGGAAATCAAGGCAACTTCTCTGTCTAAGCTCTTCCAGGCAAGGGAGGGATGATAGCCCATGAGTTTGGAGAACAAAGTTTCTCAGTGAGAAGAAATTAGTAGTCACTTAAAGGAGGAGGCTGTTGTGACACCCTTTGGATGTGGCAGTTCTCAACAGAAATGCTTTTTCCTGTTCACATTGCAGCTGACTTTGTCTATGTCTGTTGGTCCAGTCGATGAAGAAGGGTATTTTTTTTTGGGGGGGGGGGAGGTTTTTTGCTATAGAGCATGTGCGCTCACCAGAAAGACAGAGAGAGACAGAAAGTGAGAAATCACCCCCCGGGGGTGATGGCCACGCCACAATCCCTTTCCTCCATTTTCCTCTTGGGATCTGGGGCACACATACACATGCACCTGGCGAGCGTATGTGTAAGCCACTGGGTTCGGAACTTGAACCACGGTCAACTACGTGGTAGTCCAGCGACATAGCCATTACACCAACTCCTAGTCCCTGAAGGGTAGATTTTACTTTCTCACTTCTCAGTCCTAAAATCATTCATCTGATTTCTTTTTATCTATATTCTTCTATCCTCTAATTCCAGAAGAAGACAAGTCTCTCCCTCCCCTTAATTTTTTATTTACATCCTAAATTCTTTCCAGCTTCACCCAATACCTCAATCCTGCCAACAGTCACCATCGTACGTCTTTGATTTCTTTCTTTTCTCAGTTTCCCAGAAAAGGAAAGATTTTTTAAAAGGGAAACAAATACACTTAGTCTCCCTGTCTTTAAAACAACAGCAAAACTTAACCGCATGATTGGTTTCTGTTGACTATTAGCTTTCTGTTAAAAATGAGGCAGGACAGTGGTCAAAGTAGTGACAGATGTTAATCACTATTACAGTAGGAGAAAGAGTCCAGAGTGAACTGACCTCAACTCTGATTGATACAGAAGTAATTGGGCCTTTTAAAGAAAGGACAAAAGAATATGGAGGGAGATGAGCCCAGGCTCAGTAGAACCAGGGAAGTGAGAAGAAGAAAGAAGTGCCAGTTGGTTCATGTGTGTTCTATGTGGGCTTTCAAAGCGGGCTAATTGAAGTTATGCTTGTACCATCCCACAGAGGTTGGGGACGGTGATGCTGTCTTCAGGTACTGGCTGGAACAGACGTTAGTCCTCATTAATCTTGAATTTTCTCAAGAGGTCACCTTAAAGGGGACTAAGCTAATCCTAGGAATGTGGTCTTGGACTACTGACACTATGTTAGTGGTTTGTTCAAGTCTTTGTAAGCCAGAGTTGAGGCCTTGTTGAGAAAAAGGCTCAGAGGAGCCTGGCTACCATTGATTAAGGAGAGAATCTTTGCCACTTCTGGCTGCCATTGAGTGAGTAAAGTTAACTAGCAGAGACTGACAGTTCTCTCTAAAGTTAGTAATGGCTACTCAGCTCCAGGCCCTAGGGAGACTGACCTCCACACTGTCAAGTCTTCGTATTTCCCAGAAAAGAATCTTTGTGCTCCCTTGCCCAGAAGTACACATCAAGTCTGAAAGCAGAAGGGTCTTGCAGACACTTCCCTTTTTAGCTTTTGTTTCCATGAAGCCTAAGCTTCTAGAATCTTGTGCAGGTGGAGAGAAGAGGCAAGAATTGAGAGGCAACAAAAGTTGGCTAATGCCTTGAGCTTTACATGTGGTCCTTCCACTCACTTTCTTTCCCTCCCCACACTTAAGAAGTTTCCTGAGTCACCTCTGTTTCCATGCAGTGGTATGTGAAAAAGAAAATATTCCTAAAGTTGTTCCATCACACTATAAGTAATAATAGTATCAGGCAATAAGGGTTAAAGAAGTATTTTCATGGGGAAACAAAATATTGGTTTAAGGAAACCTGCTTATGGATCAGCTCTGTGGTGCATGGG
Source organism: Tupaia belangeri chinensis (assembly GCF_000334495.1). Classification (NCBI taxonomy): domain Eukaryota; kingdom Metazoa; phylum Chordata; class Mammalia; order Scandentia; family Tupaiidae; genus Tupaia; species Tupaia belangeri. The sequence goes on from NW_006160094.1 coordinate 1,456,597, forward strand.
TAATGGGCTTCTTAAACCAGATCCCACGTGGAGACTGCAGTTTGACTCCCTGGCCAGGTCGGCCAGGCATGTGCATGGCTGCCTAGGATCCCATGGGCTAGAGGACTGGAGGAAGGCGAACGCAGTGTGACCAGACCTTGTGAAGGGTGCTCTTCTCTCTGTTTCTTTCTATTTGTTTCTCTCTCCCCCTTGTTCTCATATGTATGCACACGTGTTCTGATATAAATAAGAGAAAATAAAAAAAAATGTTTAATTCCAATATTTCTCCCAAATGTTAAGCCATCGAGAAATAATGATATATTTTTCTATGCAAAATGCATTATGACTTTCCCAACTATTAAAGACTGCCATTATTCGTCATTAGCAGCAAAACAGTAGGTTTCCTTGAGAGTGCAGTTTGAGACTCATTTATATAATGTTTTCTTACCAAACATGAGCATTGCTTTCACTTATACACATTAAGAGGATTAGAGCTACACTGTGGAAGTTAGTCTCCAATGATGGTCCTCCCATGAGCATGTCTCCCTGGATTTGTACAGCCTCTCTCTCTCTCTCTCTCTCTTTTTTCTTTTTTTGGAGAGGTTTTTTGCTATAGGGCGCGTGCACTCGCCAGAAAGACAGAAAATGAGAAATCACCACCTCCCCGCCCCCAGGGGTGATGGACATGCCACAATCCCTTCTCCTCCCGGGATCTGGGGCATGCATGCACACGCGCCCAGCATGAGTTTTAAGCCACCGGGTCCGGGACGCGAACCGCGGTCGACTACATGAGAGTCCAGTGACATAGCCTTTACACTAACTGTTCATCCCTTGTACAGCCTCTCTTTTTGAGCCTTGGCTGGCTCTCTGACGCCCTTGAAACAGTGTAAGGTGGCAGGATGTGACACTGCACGCTGAGACTGGGTAAGAAAAAGCCTTGTTGTTACCATATTGGTCTCTTGACATACCGAGAGCTTTGAAGCTCCATGTGGGAAGGCCAACCACACTGAGACACCATGTTAAAGAGGCCATTTGTAAGCTCTCCAGGCAATAGTCTCAGTTGATCTCAGCCCTCCAGCCATCCTCACCCAGGAGCTGGATTTGTAAGTAAAGCCTTCTTGGACCATCCAGACCAGCACACTTACTAGCTAAATACTAGTGCATAATCTCAATTGACACGCTTAGAGCAGAAGAATCATCCAGCTGAGGCTTGCCCAAATTCCTGACCCATAAAATCATGAGATACAATAAAACAGTTATTATTCTTAGCTGCTCCGTTTTGAATAATCAGTTACACAGCAATAGATAATTGGATTAATAACCTACATCTTGAAATTTAAATGTTATTTCCTGGAAATAATCTTGTAAAGTGCCACCATATATAATAAACATACTTAAATTTGAGCTATATTCTAGATTAATTAAACAGGAAATAGTTGTGTGGGGGGGAGATCTAAGACTATTACCATTGTTTATAACATCATTACTGTAAGAAAACTTGATTTATATTTCATATGAAGTGACTTTTTTTAAGAGAGATTTTTGCTATAGGGCATGTGCACTTGCAGGTGAGATAGAGAGAGACAGAGAAACAGAAAGTGATAAATCACCCTCCCAGGGAGGATGGCCATCCCTTCTCCTCCATTCTCCTCTTGGGATTTTGGGCACGTATGCACACATGACCAGTGTGAATTTAAAGCCACTGGGTCCGGAACTTGAACCACGGTCAACTACCTGGGAGTCCAGCTACATAACCATTACACCATCTGCTGATCCCATGAAGTGACTTTTTATAAATGGGTTTTCATTAAGACTTTCCTGATGACCCATTCATAAGAAATTCTTATCACTTTCATTAAGAAATTATAGCATATCTCTTCAAGTATGTATGCCATATCTGTTCCTTTCAATTTCCACCACACCTTCATAGTCTGGGGTTTCACTACTTCATGTCTACATTAGTACACCAATCTTGGTCTTTTCTCCTGTTTCATCATTAGTAAATTTGGGTTGAGATCCCACTACGGGCCACTTACTGAGAGAAGTGCTAGGGATACAGCAGTGGAAAAGATGAACGAATTCCTCCCATGTCCACTATTTTGCATGCAGTTTTCAGATAAACTTTTCTAAAACTGCTTTTGTTATTTCATTGCTCAAGAACCTATAACAACTTCCTTTTTACCTACTCTAACAAGTTCAAATTCCTCTGGTTGGAGTCCAACACCTTCTATCACCTGACTTTCCCTTATATAACCTTAGTGTCTTCCCACTGCTCCACAACTTACTTCCCTAACTCCTAGAAACTGCCTTTTTTTTTTCTATCCGCTCCTTATAATCTGCTGATTTCAAATCATGCTGATCTGACTTGTGTTTCTCCCATGCTCCTGAAAAATCTTATTCATTTTCCCAAGTCCCGCCTTTTGCAAGTGGTTTTTCAGCATAAGATTATGTCACAAGTCAGACAAAAAAACCCTAACTCTATTTAATAACACAGTTGCATTTTTTAGAGCATATTTTAAAAAGTGTTTTATTAAAATAACATATTTATAATTTACAATGTAAAATTATGGGCTGGAGAGTGGCACAGAGGTAAAACACAACACTCTGCCAGGCAGATCAACATGGGAAGATTACTGCTTGGGCTCAGAGACCTCTCTGAGTACACTGGGCACATGTATGTCCAAGGCATGGGCTGGTTAAAACTAAGTCAGGACCCTTTTGGGGGGTGTTATATCTCTGTCTCTCTCACTTATGGAATAAATAAATAAACGTTTAAAAAGTAAAATTACATTTACAACAATGAAAAACAGAAGTTCTTACTTTAACCCACTTCAATCCCCATTTCTGTTCTCCTGATCAACTACTTTACCTTCTTTAGTGATCTCTTCTGGTATGTATTACCATGTTTCTAAATAACATTCTCTTACTGCTCTTTCTTGATTTATTAATTATCTATTATTTTATTAGTTTTTTTTTTTTTGAGAAGTTTTTGCTATAGGGTGTGTGCACTCGCCAGAAAAACAGAGACAGAGAGACATAAAGCGAGAAATCACTCCCCCGGGGGATGGCCACACCACAATCCTTTCTCCTCCATTCTCCTCTTGGGATCTTGTGCATGCACACACACATGCCTGGCATGAATTTAAGCCACTGGGTCTGGGACTCAAACCTTGGTTCACTACATGAAAGTCCAGTGATATAGCCATTGCACCAACTGCTGGTCCCAAATTATCGATTATTTTAAAATTAAGTTATAGCTAATTTATAATACCTCTTGTATGAATAAACACAAATATTTTCTTCTCTGTATCCTCTCAATACATTTATATCACCATTTTTAGTTAAACCGATATACAACGTTTACATTATAGGTAATTAAAATTCCCAGCTTAGCCATATAGTACACTGTGATTATATTGCCTATCTTGTACAACTTTTTGTTTTTTTCTTGAGTTAAAAGTTGCCTCACTTTTTTCTAGTTGTTTACTCCTAATACATCTCAAATAACCACTGCAAGCATAAAGCAACTCTTGATATTCTGAAGGCATTTTTCCACGGTCTTTCAGCTCATTGTTGTTGTTTAGAAGTCTGAATCTCTTTCTGAGTGAGTGCTAATTATTTATATGTGATCTGTATTTGTCTTCTAGGCAGTTTTTAGTATTTTATTGATACTTTTCTATCTCATTTTCCATCTCTTTGTCTTTTGTTGTTGATGATGATGTTTATTTTCCTTTATGGGATATTCTCTCAATTTTATTTTCAAAGTGCTCTTTTTTGAGATATAAATGTTTTTTTATTTCAGAGAGTAACATTTTTTGGATTTGCGCTTATCCTACCCTGGTGTGTGTGTGTGTGTGTACAAATGTGTAAAATTTTCTGAGTTTTTATTCTCTGAATAGGTGTTTTTAATACATTGTTTTTGTTTCATAGATACCTTTTCATCATTGTGAGGATATGATTTTTTTTTAAATTTCTATTTATTGATTGATTTTTATTTTAAATTTTGACCAGAGAGAGATGGGGGGGGAAATTTGGCCATAGAGAAACAAAGAGAAAGAAGGAAAGTCAGAAAACAAGCTGTCAGGTCTGTGTCTTGAACAGTGGTTGGCCATGTGGGAGTCCAGTGCCTTAACCACACCATCTGCCAGCCTCAAGGCTGTTTTATTATGTTTTTAGTTTTCTTCTGTTTACCAAATTTTCTGTTATTTGTTTTAAAATCTGTTGCTTGTGTTAGAGGATTTTCTCAAATGTGTGGTAGGCCTCGGTGTTCTAACATATTTGAGTGAGAGACAAAAACATTTACTGGAAACCCTGTGCATATTATTGGGGTTTGGAAATTTATGGGTGTCACCACTGGGTTATTGGGCAGGACCTACTCATTTCATTAGGTATATTCCAAATGTCTTTGAAAAAAATGTTGTAGGGCCGACTCTGTAACACGGTAGTTAAGGCAGCTGGATCCCACATGGCCAACCCTACAGTTCAAATTCTAGATCTGGGGGCTTGATGAACACACCAGGCATGTGTGCATGCATGCCCAAAGTCTTGACTGGATAGAGAAGAGATTGTGGCAAGACCATTTCCCATGGGATTGTGGTATCTCATCCCTCTCTTTATATATCTCTGTCTCTCTCTGGTGAGCATATGCATCCTCTGGTGAGCATATGCAAATTCTTAAAAAGTAAAATATGTACTTACTATGTACAACATGCTATTTTGAATTATATATACATTGTAGAATGACTAAATCTAGCTATTAACATATATGTTAACACATATATATGGTTGTTACTGCATTTCTTTTTTTCTTTTGGAGAGGTTTTTGCTATAGAGTGTGTGTGCTTGCCAGACAGACAGAGAGAGACATAGAGACAGAAAGCGAGAAATCACCCCCCAGGGGGGATGACCACGCCACAATCCCTTCTCCTCCATTCTCCTTTCGGGATCTTGTGCATGCACGCACACGCGCCCGGCGTGAGTTTAAGCCACCGGGTCCGGGACTCGAACCGCAGTTGACTATGTGGGAGTCCAGCAACATAGCCATTACGCTAACTGCTGGTCCCTTACTGCATGTCTTACAAATAGTTATTTATGTAATTTTACTTATTATTATTTAATTTGACCAGACAGAGAGAGAGAAAGTGAGAAAGCAAGTTGCCAGTTCTGGGACTTGAACAGTAGTCGGCCATGGGGAGTCCAGTATCTCAACCACCTCGCCACCTGCTGGTCCCCTGTCGTGATTGCATTTTAACAGCTCTCTACATTATTGTTGTCTTTTATGAGAGACAGAAAGAGGGAGAAAAATAGAAAGAGTAAAGGAAAGGGAGAGAGACAGAGATAGACATTTTTTTACAGGATCTTGCCGTGTCATGATCCTCCTGCTCTAGCCTAAGAGTTAGCTAGGATTATAGATGCACAAAGCCACTCCTAGCATTTTCAGGTTGGCTCAGAAACTGAGCCCAGGGCCCATGCAGCTTCCAGCCTCTCAAGCAGTAGTAGCACTACCGCTGTGCCATTGAAGTTGAGCCTCTTTATATAAACTTATTTATTATTTTTTGTAAATAAACCTCCTTTTTTTTTTAAACTCTACCCTGCAAACTTGCCTCCTGATGTCTACAATTCCTGAGGTTTTTGGGTATTCTATTATTTTTGATGCATAAGTAATCATAGTTTTGCGCTGTTGAAATTGGCCATTCACTATTGGATACATTCTTAAATAAAAGTAATTATGTTATACATCTTTTTTTTTTGAGAGAGAGATTTTTGGTATTTTGTGCTTGTCAGAGAGACAGAGATGGAGAGAGAGAAAGCGAGAAATCACCCCTCAAGAGGGATGACCTCTCTGCAGTCCCTTCTTCTCCATTCTCCTCTAGGGATTTTGGGCACGCAGGCACATTTGCCCAGCATGAGTTTCAAGCTGCCAGAACTTGAACTGTGACTGGTTGTGTGGGAGTCCAGTACCATAACCCCTAGGCCACCTGCTGGTCCCATCCAACATCATTTTTAAATCTTTTTTTAAAGAGCAATTTTTGCTATAGGGCATGTGCAATTACCAGAGAGATAGAGAGACAGAGAGCAAGAAATCACCCCCTGGGGGGATGGCCACACCACAATCCCTTCTCCTCCATTCTCCTCTCAGGATCTTGGGCACACATGCACACGAGCCAGCATGAGTTTTAAGCTGCCAGGTCTGGGACTTGAACCGCAGTCAACTACGCGGGAGTCCAGTGATGTAACCATTATGTCATCTACTGGTTCTCCAATAAACATCATTTTAATGTTCATTTCTTGCTTTACTTATTTATTTTTTGCTAATGATTTATTACTTTAGACTATTGGAATGATGTTAGACAAAAAGCAAATTTGAGCGATTTTCTTATTTGAATTCAAAATGGGTTGAAGCGGTGGAGAAAACTCCCAACATTAATAAGGCAGTGGCTTAGGAAGTGCTAGTGAATGCACAGAGCAGTGGTGGTTCAAGAAGTTTTGCAAAGGAGAGGAGAGCCGTGAAGATGAGGGGCGCAGTGACTGGCCATCAGAAGATGACAATGACCAATTGAGAACAATCATCAAAGCTGATCCTCTCACAACTACACAAGGAGTTGCTGAAGAAAACGTCAACCATTCTAAGGTCTAAACCATTTTGGCATTTGAAGGAAATTGGAAAGGTGGAAAAGCTCAATAAGTGGGTACCTCATGAACTGACTAAACATGAAAAAAATAGTCATTTTGAAGTGTCATCTTCTCTTATTCTATGCAACAGCGACGAACCATTTCTCGATCGGATTGTGACGTGTACAAAAAGTTGATTTTATGTAACAACTGGCAATGACCAGCCCAGTGGTTGGACTGAGAAGATGCTCCAAAGCACTTCCCAAAGCCAAATTCGCACCCACAATGGTCATGGTCACTGTTTGGTGGGGTCTGGTCCACTATAGCCATCCGAATCCCAGCAAAACCACCGCATCTGAGAAAGGTGCTCAGCAAAGCCATGAGACGCACCCAAAACCACAATGCTTACAGCCAGCATTGGTCAACAGAAAGGGCCCAGCTCTTCATGACAGTGCCGGACTGCATGCCACACAACTGACCTTCAAAAATGGAATGCATTGGGCTATGAAGTCTTGCCTCATCTGCCATATTCACCTGACCTCTCACCAACTGACTGCCACTTCTTCAAGCAGCTGGATCATTTTTTGCAGGGAAAATGCCTTCTTAACCAGCAGGATGCAGAAGATGCTTTCCAAGAGTTCCTTGAATTCTGAGCACGGATTTATATGCTTCAGGAATAAACAAACTTATTTCTTGTTGGCAACAATGTGTTGATTGTAATGGTTCCTATTTTGATTAATAAAGATGTGTTTGAGCTTAGTTACAGTGATTTAAAATTCATGGTCAAAACTGCAGTTGTTTTTGCACCAACCTGTATATGGTTGGCTTTTTTCTGCCCTGCAAGCTTAGATTTAGCATCTTGTAGGCTAGTTAACACATCTCCAACATTTTGCTGAAAATTTGTTTACTGACGGTTCCTTTCAAGTTGTCTTTACATTTATGACTTTAAGATTTCCATGTTTCTTGGGTGGCGTAATGGCTATGTTGCTGGACTCCCATGTAGTCAACTGCGGTTTGAGTCCTGGACCCAGTGGCTTAAACTCATGCCGGGCACATGTGCATGTGTGCCCAAGATCCCGAGAGGAGAATGGAGGAGAAGGGATTGTGACATGTCCATCCCTTCTGGGGGGAGGTGGTGATTTCTCGCTTTCTGTCTCTCTGTCTCTTTCTTTCTTTCTGGTGAGCACACATGCCCTATAGCAAAAACAAACAAACAAAAAACCAAAAAAAAAAAACAAACAAAACAAACAAAAAACCAAATAAAACAAAAAAAACCAATTCTCCAAAAAAAAAAAAAAAAGTCCATGTTTTTCCATGTTTCTTTACTGGTATTTTAAAGGAGATTCAGTGGGGATCAAAGATAAATGTGAAGGGACCAGCAGTTAGCGTAATGGCTATGTTGCTGGACTCCCATGTAGTTGACTGCGGTTCGAGCCCCGGACCTGGTGGCTTAAACTCACGCTGGGTGCGTGTGCGTGTGTGCCCAAGATCCCGAGAGGAAAATGGCGGAGAAGGGATTGCAGCATGGCCATCCCCCCGGGGGGTGATTTCTCGCTTTCTGTCTCTCTGTTTCTCTCTGTCTGGTGAGTGCATGCGCCCTATAGAAAAACCTCTCAAAAAAAAAAAAAAGATAAATGTGAACATTCAACCTACCATATTTAATTAGCCACAGATTAAGTCTTGGTCTCTGTTGTTTAAGTAGTTCTTAATCTATGAATGTAATAACTGGTGACTAAGGCAGCTGGATCCCACATGGCCAACTGCACAGTTCAAGGCCTGAACCTGGTGGCTTGAAAAACATGCTAGGCATATGTGCATGTGTGCCCAAAGTTCTGAAAAGAGAATGGAGAAGAGACTGCCACGTGGTCATCTCCCCAGGGGTTGATTTCTTGCTTTTCCTCTCTGTCTGTCTCTCTTGGGTGAGTGCACATGCCTTATGACCAAACTAAAAGAAAAGAAAAGAGGAATCTTTTTTATTATTTTTTAAATTTTAATTTAATTTTATTTATTTGTATATAATTTCAATTTATTTATTTGCATTCATTCACTGTACATCATTACAGCATACAAAATGAGATTTTCCATCCAGAGTACACTGTATATTGTCTCAATCAAGCACATCAACAAACATTTTATTGTCAGCAGATGATCTTCCATTTCTTGTTTTCTGTATGTTTAGCTTTTTTCCCCCATCCTTGATTCCCTGTCTCTTACCCTCTGCCATCTCCCATTCTCCTCCCACACTGTCTCTGGTATCTATGTTTCCCCCCACATTTTATTGAATCACCAAAGACCCTAATCAATCCAAATACCCTCATAGCAAACACAGGTGACACACCCATTTCCATGAACACAAGTCTAACTTTACGCATCCTATAAAGTAGCACCTAGCTGGGGCTACATATCCTACTACAGTCATTAAATAGATATATTTTATTCCTGAAACTTTTTTTTTTGTAACTCAATTTACATTCCTTCCCTAAGCATCATCACAGCACACAAAATGCAATCTCCCATTCAGTACACACTGCATAGTGACTCAATCATGCACGTTACAAAAAATTTTCCATTTCTAGTTTCTAGAATTCTTTCCACACCTCTTTCTGACCCTCTGTCCCTTCCCACCCTCCTCTCACACCACCTCCGGTGTCCACAATAGTCCTTCATTCCCTTCCCACCCACATTGCATTGATCACACAATTTCCTACATAACCTAACTACTTTCAA
>NW_006160094.1:1466402-1469809 GCF_000334495.1 Tupaia belangeri chinensis
TCTGGATATTTGGACGTTTGATGGTATCCAGTACCTCGCATATTATTCTCAAATTTTGGGGCCATTTTCTTAGTCTTCGTGGTGGATTTTTCTAGGCCAGCCATTTTCTCTTCTACATCTGAGATTCTATTTTCTGAATGATCTAGTCTGCTTTTAATATTGCTTTTGACTTCCTGTATTATAGACTTCATCTCTAACAGTTCCGTTTGAGTCTTTTATAAAGTGTGTAATTCCTCTTTTAGATCTTGCAAGAATTTCCTCATCTCCTGGAACTTGTCAACTTCTTTCTCCTTTCTCTTTAGCAGTTCGTTATCTCTCTTCTCTTCCATCTCTGTTAGCTTCGACATTATGAATGCTCTAAATTCCTTATCAGACATTTCCATGATTTTCACCAAACTGCTTGTGGATGAAGAAGAGTTACTCTTTTCCCTTGGAGGAGAGGTATTTTCTTGTTTTCCCATATTTCTCGTGATCCGGCGGTGATTTCTTGTCATCTGATGGATGGTGTGTTTCTTTCAAATTCTTGAAGTTCAGTCGCTAGCTTGTTTGTTGGAGGCTGAATTATCAGTAGAAAATCTTCATTCCCTGAAAAATCTAGTTCGCTGGTGCCATGTGGAAACTTCTGCTGAAGGCCAGCTTCTTCTGCCAAGAATAGAGGAATCTTGAGGGCAATAACAGAACTAATTTTCTTCAGTGATTTTTAGCTCAGTGCTCAGGGTCCCATAAATGCCAATAAGTCCTCTAAACTAATCAAAATTGCCATTCAGTGATACCTATGGATTACTGTGCTGTGGTCAAGAGGTAGTGAGAAGGGGGCAACAAGTGTCATGGTGGTTAAGGCACTGGACTGCCACACGGCCAACTGCCATTTGTGTCCTGGACCTGGTGGCTTGCTTTCTCACTCTCCTCTCTCTCTCCCTTGCTGGTGAGTGCATGTGCCCTATAGCAAATTAAAATAATAATAGTAAGTAAAATTAAATAATTCTTTTTAAAAAAAAGAGGTGGTGGGATACAAATATAAACAGCTTCCCATTGAGGCAGTCTCAGTTTAGTGGGGGATTTAGACTAAGCATTGCTATGGTTTGAATGCCCCCTCAACATTCATGTATTAAGATTTGCTTGTGATGGAATTTAGAGGTTAAATTTAATTCAACTATGTTATAGAAAGGTGAAGGTGGGACTTTGAGGGAAAATTAGGATTAAGGGCATTAGGGTGGGACCACTGTGTTTGAAACCAGGTGAGGAGGAGGAATGAAACAGAGACTCATGGATACAGGCATGCTCACTTTATTCCCTCTGCCATATTCCCTTCTACCAAGAAGACCCTCACCAAATGTGGATCCCGAACCTGGGACCTCCAAACTATAAACTGAATAAGTTTCTGTTCTCTTAGGTTATTCAGACTCTGGAATTTTCTGTTATTAGCAATGGAACTGACTAGAATAAGTATAAATGGCAGATAGGTGTTATAGAAACAGTGCCACGAGAATACCCTACTGACAACATTTATTTATTTACTCACTTATTACTTTTGCCAGAGGGTGCATGCACTCTCTAGAGAGAGAGAGAGAGAGAGAGAGATACAGAGAGAAAGGGAGAGTGACAGAAAGAGAAAAGGACCCCCAATAGGCTGTGGCTGTGCCACATCCCTTTTCTATTTCTCCATCCTGTTGGTATTTGGGGCATGCACACAAGAGTGAGATTTGAACTGTGCAGTCAGCTATGTGGGGTCCAGCTCTCTTAAACACCAGGCCACAGGGCTGGCCCCCTACGGACAATTTGACTGTTAGCAATGACAGTCAAGATATTTCACAGCATCTATTTCTCAGATACAGAACACTGGGCTGGAGGTACCATGGCTTGACCAGCACCTTTTCTCATGTCTTCCGCGACCAAGATTTCTTTTTTACTAGCAAATCACCCAAGAGTTAACAATTAACTATTGGGTCATCGGAAAAGTAATGATGCATTTTTGCATAAAAAATACATCATGACTTTTCTGATGACCCAATATATTATATGAAGAATGGACATAGTTGAGAAAGTAGAAACTAAAGAGCCTCTCTTACTTAATTCATATATTTACTGTGATTTAACAAGCTTATTGTTATTATTATTATTTAGGTTTTTGTCATAGGGCACATGGGATTGCCTGAGAAAAACAGAGACATAGAGAGGGAAAGTGAAAAATCAACCCTCAGGAGGGATGACCACACTGCAAACCCTTCTCCTCCATTCTCCTCTTGGGATTTTGGGCACACATGCACATGCACACGTACTTGGTATGATTTTCAAGCTGCTGAGTCTGGGACTCGAAACATGGTCAGCCATATGGGAGTTCAGTGCCTTAACCACCTGCTAGCCACATTTATTCTATTAAAAAATACAGACTTATGTACATTTGACAGTGTTTCCAGACTCTTTAGGATTAACATATATATCCAAGCCTGTACACTTAGGAGTATGCAGACTCATCTCCTACAGTCCACCAAGAGTTTGATTGCAACTAGTCTATTTGCTCAAACCAAATTAATAGAGTAGCGATCTACAATGACATAAAAATGGTTATCTTTAATTGTACCAAAGAATTTAGTCACTTGTCTTAAGTTGATGGGGAAAAGTTTTAGAGGCAGAAATGTACTTATATGTGGTTAATAGGGGAGAGCTGTCAACAGTACTGCCTACAAAGGAATGAGGGACATGGGATTAAGCAGAGAGTTTGGACTGTGATGCAGTTGGAATGGGGACCTCAGCTGATCTGGGGAAGCTCTGCAATGGTGATAGCCAGTCCGATTTGTTTTTTGTTTGTTTGTTTGTTTGTTTGTTTTTTGGAGAGCTTTTTGCCATAGGGTGCATGTGCTCGCCAGAAAAACAGAGAGAGACAGAGAGATAGAAAGCGAGAAATCACCTCCCAGGGGGGATGGCCATGCCGCAATCCCTTCTCCTCCATTCTCCTCTCAGGATCTTGGGCACGCACGCGCATGCACCCAGGGTGTTTCAGCCACTGGGTCCAGGACTTGAACTGTAGTCAACTACATGGGAATCCAGCGAAGTAGCCATTACGCCATCTGCTGGTCCCTGACATCTTCCCAACTTTTAATTGAGACAAAGAGCTAGTCATAGGGTGTTGGCTTTCCCTGGGGAAGAGGCATAATTATAGGTGAAGCAGCTCCCTTCTGTCCAAAGCAATTCCCAGGGAGTCTGTGAGCTGCTGCCTTTATCATAAATGGGGGATGTGGGAAATTTAGTGACAACCACTACATTAATGTTGCAGGATACTCAGGAAGTTTTTATATTGTCTATTTCTGCAAAGACATCATTTTTTTTTTTTTTTTGGAGAGATTTTCACTGTAGGGCGCATGCGCTCGCCAGACAGAGAGAGACATAGAGAGAGAAAGCGAGAAATC
>NW_006160094.1:1469822-1474100 GCF_000334495.1 Tupaia belangeri chinensis
GATGGTCACGCCGCAATCCCTTCTCCTCCATTCTCCTCTCGGGATCTTGGGCACGCACGCACACGCGCCCGGCGTGAGTTTTAAGTCACCGGGTATGGGACACGAACCACGGTCGACCACGTGGGAGTCCAGCGACATAGCCATTACGCTAACTGCTGGTTCCCCAAAGACATCATTTTTAATATAGTAAACCTTGGGGCTGGCAGGTAGCATGGTGGTTAAGGGTACTGGACTCCCACACGGTTCACATGGCTCACATCCCAAAACTGGTGGCTTGCTTTCTCACTTTCTGTCTCTCACTCTGCCTCTCTCTGGTCAAATTAAAATAAATAAATAAATAAATAAAGTTAAAATAATTATATTTATGTGTGTATATATATATGACACTATTGATTGGTGTTCTTCCATCAACTGCTCTTTTCTTTTTTTGGAGGGGGGGGTTGTATTACTATTTTTTCTTTTTTTAATTTCTTTTTTTAATTTAAATTTATTTATTTATATTCATTCATTATACATCATCACAGAAAACAAAATGAGATTTCCCATCCAGAATACACTGTATATTGGCTTAATCAAGCACATCAACATATGTGCTATTGTCAACAATTTTCCTTTTCTTGTTCCCTGTATATTTTGTTATTTTTGCCATTCTTGATTCCCTATTTCTCACCCTCTGCCATGCCCCACCCTCCTCCCACACTGTCTCTGGTATCCATGGTTGCTTTCTATGCATTTTCCCCCCATTTTATTTATTCACTAAAGAACTTAATTAATCTAAATACTTCCAATAGCAAGCGCAACTGATGTACACATCATATCCATGAACACAAATCTGACACTAGGCATAAACCTCAGTGAGTAGAATGAACACACAACAAAGTAGCACCCAGCTGGGACTATATAGGTTACTGCAGTCCTCAAATATGTATTTTTTTAATTTCATGAAAAATAGTTTTCATGATCTTTTTCCTCCTGATTTTTAAAAATTAATTAATTTACATTCATCCCCTAATCATCGTCACAGCATACAAAAAGTGGTTTTCCATCCAGAATATACTGCATAATGGCTTAATCATGTATGTTATCAATAATTTTCCATTTCTAGTTTTATATATATATATATATATATATTTATCCCTATGATGTCTGACCCTCTGCCCTTTCCCACCCTCTTCTCACACTATCTCTGGCGTCTACAGTTGTCTTCCATTTCTTTCGCCTCTACATTTTATTGATCATACAATTTCTTAAATAAACTAACTGTTTTCAATAGCGAATTCAGCTGGTAATTTCAAGAAATGCAGTTTTGAATTGGTAAGGAAATTTCCTTAAAACTTTAAGTCTAGAAACAGGTTAGTATCCTGTTCAAATAGTAGGTACATGAAACTATTGACAGTTCAAGACAGGACAAAAACTCTTAAAACTGGACAACAAAGCCTAGAAGAAAAGCAGCAATATTTTAGTCAAAAGTCACAGAATGCTATGTCACCAGGTCAGTCTCATGTACTTAATCTACCTTCTGTTGTGGTTCAATCTTCCCAATTGAATTCTGGGATATAATATTCAACTCCAGACTTGTCCCTATGATTAAGTTGGCCATTTTCTTAGTTTTCAAACTCTTATTTCTGTGTGACTACATTTAATTTTCCTGACATAGCACTCCCTTGAGAACTTCTTGAAGATCTGGTCTGGTGCTGGTAAATTCTTTCAGGTTTTGTTTATCTGGGAATGTTCTTGTCTTTTCTTCCCATATGAAGGACAATCTTGCCGGTTATAGTATTCTCAGTTGTAATTGTTTTTCCCTTAACACTTTGAATATATTTTCCCATTCTTTCCTTGCTCACGTTGTTTCTGATGAGAGATCTGCTGTTAGTCTGATGGGATATCCTTTGTAGGTAACTTGCCATTTCTCTCTTGCCTATCTTAATATCTTGTCTTTGTCTGTGGTTTTGGTCCATCTGGCTACGTGTCTTGGAGAAGATCTTCTTGGGTTGATTCTATTTGTGGTCCTTTATATTTCTTGGGATTGGATCTTTGAGTGCCTCTCTAGGTTTGGAAAGTTTTCTTGCAGGATTTCATGGAATAGATTATCAATGCCCTTCTGAGTCTCTTCGCCTTCTGGGATGCCAATTAACCGGATGTTTGGACGTTTTATGGTATCTAGTATTTCTCATATGTTATTCTCAAATTTTTGGGTAGTTTTCTCAGTCTTCATGGTGGATTTTTCTAGGCCAGCAATTTCCTCTTCTACGTCTGATATTCTATTTTCTCTATGATCTAGTCTGCTTTTAATACTTTCAAGAGAGATTTTGACTTCCTGTATTATAGTCTTCATCTCTAACAATTCCATTTGATTCTTTTGTAAAGTGTATAATTCCTCTTTTAGATCTTGCAAGAATTTCCTCACCTCCCAGCACTCGTCAACTCCTTTTTCCTTTCTCTTTTGCAGTTCATTGTCTATCTTTTCTTCCATCTCTGTTAGCTTCACCATTATGAATGTTCTAAATTCTTTATCAGACATTTCCATGATTTCTGTTGAACTGTCTGCGGATGAAGAGGAGCCATTCTTATCCCTTGGGAGTGAGGTATTTTCTTGCTTTCCCATATTTGTTGTGATCCTGTGGTGATTTCTAGTCATCTGATGGAAAAGCGTGTTTCTTCCCAAACTTGAGGTTCAATCTGAGTGTCCAGGAGTGTGCTGGAAAAGGAAACAGAGAGAGAAACAATAGCAACAAAAACAACCAAGAAACAGAGAAAAAGACAAGAAAAAACTAAAAGGAAAACTAAAAAAAATTATTATTATTTTTTTAAAAAGTAAAAATTAGAAAACTGTGCGGACAAAAGCACACCATGCAAAATCACTAGTACTCAGTAGCCATGAAAGGGTCTTCTGAGGCCTGTGCCCTAGTGTCTCCTGGGTTGGGAGGGGGTGAGGGGATTATTAACAAGATAAAGGAGGGGCTGAAAGCCAAGAAACTGCTTAACTTTAAAAAAATTTAAAAGGGAAAAATTACAAAAAAATGAGAAGATAGAGGTAGAGAGAGATAAGGACAGATACAGAGACAGGAGGCTGGAAAATCTTCTTCCTACTATGTGAGTTTGAGGGCTGGAGGCTGAATTATAAGTGGAAAATCTTCATTTCTCCTAGTCCCCTGAAATCACTTGTTCTCAGTAGCCATGAAGGGGTCTTCCCTGTTCTTTTCTTTGTTAAAAACTGAACAACAACAACGAAAACAGAACTAAGTGTCTGAATAGCTTAAGTGAAGGGCAGGCTACATGAAATTAATTGTCAGTGGATATCGTCCCAAAGCCAAGCACTTCCAGCTTTGCTAACTGATCAGCATAGTGAACTCCTGAGTGTGCTTTCTAATATGGAAGAAACTTTGGAACCTCGAACCTCGGTGTGTCATCCCTGCCCACCTCCTTTTCAGTTCTGGTTGGTGGTGTCACTCCTGAAGATTAGGAGGCAGGACAAAACCTATTTGGAAAGCTGACGAAATGTTCTCTCTTATTTTAGAGTCCCCGAAGTGTGGTGGAAAAGTATAGCCTGATAGTTTATCATTGGCATCTTAGCTATAAACAGGATTAAAGAATACCCTTTAAATCAAGAAGGTGAAGTTTCCCTCATCCCAATCATAACGACATTGTAACATGTCTATTGTAGTTAGGCCATTCGCTCCTAGGAGTGTACTACCTTAGGACAACTGCACCTTTGCCCCTGGGGTCTAGCTGTAGAAACACTCAAGGTAATCATTATGTTATTTACTGTTGCAAAGGTATATAAACACGATCTCTATAAGGGCTCTGATCTTTTTTTTTTTTTAATTTATTCATTTTCTACATTAATTCACTATATACCATCACAACACACAAATGAATTTTCCATCCAAAATACACTGTGCATTGGCTCAATCAAGCACATCAACATACATGTTCTCAGCAAATAATTTTCCAACTCTTATGTCCTGCATACCTTGCCTTTTGTTTTGCCATCCTTGATTCCCCATCCCCCACCCTCTGCTATGTCCCATCCTCCTCCCCCATTGTCCCTGGCATCCATGGTTGCCCTCCATGCCTCCTCCCCCCCCATTCAATTGTTCTGCCAATGAACTTAATTAGTCTAAATATATCCAATAGCTAGCACAGCTGACACATATCTATACATGAACCCAAGTCTGACTTTAGGCATAAACCCCAGTGAGTAGAATGAACATACTATAAAGTAGTACCCAGCTGGGCCCATACAGCTCGCTGCAGTCGTCAAATATGCATTTTTTT
>NW_006160094.1:1474604-1474877 GCF_000334495.1 Tupaia belangeri chinensis
TTCCCTGAGGTAATGCAGGGCTGGTAACCATCATCTTCTCACTGTCCATAGGTAGAGAAAATCCTCCTATACAATATATTTCTCAATTGGTTTAAGACAGCTAAAATTTCTTTCTGTTGCTTATAGTTGCAAGTTCTTAATCCTTGTTTTTGGCTTCAGTTTGCTGCCTGAGGCCGGTGGCCACGTGCAGGCCCAGGGGCCCCGCGCAGGCCTGGCAGCCACGTGCTGGCCCGGCGGCCATGCGCAGGCCCGGCGGCCACGCGCAGACCCGGT
>NW_006160094.1:1475047-1502776 GCF_000334495.1 Tupaia belangeri chinensis
CGCAGGCCTAGCAGCCACGCGCAGGCCAGGGGGCCGTGCAGGCGCCGCCGCCGCCACGCTGGCCCGGGAGGGCTCTGATCTTTTTCAACATTCCGGAACTGTAAATTTATCATGGATGCTCATGGACTAGTGCTTGCAGTATTATAGTGCTGTAAAGCTTGCTTTCTATTGGAATCTATTAGGCATCAATTTTTTTTTTTAAAGTTTAATTTTACTCACCATTATCAGTTTTCAGTTTGACCAGAGAGAGAGAGATAAAAGAGGGACAGAGAAAGAAGAGAAAGCAATTCGCCACGTCTGGGACTCAAACCATGGCTGACCATGTGGGAGTTCAGCATACTTTACGCCATGACACCTGCCGGGCCTGGCATCAAAGTTTTAATGGCACCAAACCATCCAACTTGAAAATGGATGCGATGGTTTAACGGATCCGAAAGTGATTTGTACTCAGCATGGTTGTGATTGGTAGTTCCAATGCTCACGAGCTGATGTTACTATTGATGAGTGAGAAAACCGCTATAAAGAAAAACGGATCACTTCATTCAGATTAATGATAAAAACAAAGATTCTAGGTGGCAGAGATTTTTGTATTAAACATTTCTGTAGTGGATAATACTAATGTCTTGATTTACTCGAAAGGGTATTTGGATATACATACTAAAATAAAGGGAACAGAATCTATGCTCCAGAGATGGCTTATCTAAACAAAGTCAAAACTGACCTCTATTCTTTTTGTTTAAACCAAACAGTTTTCATATTGTCTGCGTGCTACGCAGCCTATGTAATGCACAGTCAGTAACGCACAGACGATGTGCTGCCACTTTACCTTATATTACAGCAGAGGAAAATTAAAAATCAGTAATGTACTGTGATGTAGTTCATCCTTTCGACTTTTAGGAAACTTAAAATAACGTCCAACTATACTAAAATGTACTGGGTCATTGGAAAAGTTGTGATGTGTTTTTCTGTGCAAAAAGGAGTAGACCCAATATATGCCAATATTTATGAGAAAATGGAACAAAACACACTTTGATTGATTTAAGCTGTCAAAATGAAAACTCTAAGTATGGTATCTATAATTCAAATGCAGCTTTTTCATTTTATCATTGGCGTGCTGAGAAGAAGCACATGACTTACCAGAATTAAAGTACAATGTATTCCCTGACTACAAAAATCTTCAAATCAATATTCGAAAGTAGCTCAAAGTATCTTTTGCCAAAGGTGATTCACTGTGAAAAAATGTGCTCCTCTTTGTCAAGTCTATAAGAAAAATATGTGTAGGATCTAACTAAGCTCATAGCGTAAGTCTTTGCTATCTCTTTATATGCACACACACAAACCCATGTAAGTAATATAGTAACATATATACATATATGTAGTATGTATCTTATGTATTTACATATATACCTAACTTGTAACAGGGTCAATTATGTGTTTATCCTACATATGTCTCTCCTCTCCCCCATATCCTGATGCTTTATCCCCTTGTCATAGCCTTCGGGAGCACAAACGACCACACCTTTTGTTTCTGCAAGTCCAAGGAGGGCGGTCCGTCAGCCACTGAATGACGTCTAGAACAACCCAATAGCACTCATCATTGCATTTGCTTCTTTGCAGTCATAGTCACTGTGACCGTTGCTTTAGCTCAGCTGACGAAGCTCAGGGAAAAGGGTGGCCTTGGGATTCAGCCAGGCTCTTTCCTACAATGCTTGACAAAATAAATTGCAGGATCTCATAACCCACAATATATCTTCCAAGACTAAGGTCTTTGTTCATGTATTCTTCATTCAGTGAATATCTATTGACCACCTTGCAAGCACCAGGCCTTGCGATTACAATAGTATTCAAAAGTGATTTGTACACAGCATGCTTGTGGTCGGTAGTTCCAGTGCTCACGAGCTGAAAGACCTGATGTTACTATTGATGAGTGAGAAAACCGCTATAAAGACCAATGGGTCATTTCATTCAGATTAATGATAAAAAAGACTCTCAGTGGCAGAAATAGGGGGAAAATAGACCTAGAGTCTGCCCTCATAGAATTTACAGGTCAGTGGAAAAGACAAGAATGTAAGGCTAGTAGAGTAGCAATTTAGCTTTGTAAATAGATAGACTCCACAGGACCATTTATTAAATCGTTTACTGTGGATTGGCCCCATGGTGCAGTGGTTAAGCGCAATACCTAGGAAGCCAGACCCCATGTGGCCCACCACGTCGCAGTCCAGCCCCAGTGACTTGAAAAACACGCCCGGTATATGTGTGTACGTGGCTCAAATGCTGAGAAGATGGAGACATGGAGGAACAGGAATTGTGCTGTGACCACACCCAATTTGGGGATGCTCTGTCACTCTCTCTCTCTCTCTGGCAAATACACACATCTTCTAGCAATTTAAATAAATAAATAAAAATAATTCACCATTCCTCACTACTTTATAATGCTACTGTCATAGATGAAGATACCATATGTTCATGATGTTTCTGGACTTTAAAATTATTCTAAGAGTCTATTAATCTATTGGCATATGTCTTCACCTTATACATTTTTGAAAAATAATTATTTTATTTAGCTTTATTTATTTATTTTTAATTTGACCAGAGATGGACAGAATAAGAGAGAAAAAAAGAGAAGTGAGAAAGCAAGTCACCAGGTCTGGGACTCAAACCGTGGTTGACCATGTGGGAGTCCAGTGCCCTTAACCACCATGCCACCTGATGGCCCCACACCTTATAAATTGTAAAACTTATATCAAAGTCAAAAGGATTTTATAGCAATCACCTGTATACCTACTGTTTAGATTCTATAATTAGTATTTCGCTAACTTTTCTTTTTTCCTTCAAATTTTAAAAAAATATTAATTTATTTAATCTTTTTATTTTAAATTTATTTTACATTCATTCACTGTACAACATCACAACACACGAAATGCTATTTCACATTAAAAATACACTGTATATTGGCTTAGTCAAGAATATTACTATACATGTTATTGTCAACAAGTAATTTTCCATTTTGTGTTTCTTATATAGTTTTGCTTTTTTTTTCTTTTCCCCTTGATTCCCTATTTCTCATTTCTGTCATTTCCTCTTTTTTTACTTTCAATATTATTTATTTATTTACATTTATTCATGTACATCAATATAGTATACAAAATGAGATTTTCCAGAGATGGCTATTGAACTTGAGCTGTGAAATATGTTTTGAGACTAAAAATGAAGATCTGCTGAGACTTCTCCCTCCAGACTCATTTCTAGTGGGTAGAGCTACCTCTGTACCCTTCTCCCCATCTCTCTCTCTGTCTCCTTGAGTCTTTAAATTTTCTTTTAAGGTAATGTATTTCCTGGGCTCTCAAGCCCTTCCATTACTGTGCTAATTTGTGCCTTTCCCCTCCCATTTAGGAGAGGCACAAACCCAGGCCCATCCTGAGATGGCTACTGAACTTGAGCTGTGAAATACTGCTTTCACGTGGCACACATACATAGTGTGCGGTTTTTATTTTTTGCTTTTTAAAGTTAAAATATATATATATATTTCCTTACCTCCTGGAATTCGTTTTCTCTTTTCTCCTGCATCTTCTGGAGTTCATTGTCTCTCTTTTCTTTGCATTTCTGTTAGCGTTGTCACTATGACTATTCGAGGCACTTTTTAAAAAAAACAGTTTTTAAAGGATTGTTTTATTTAACTTTATTTATTGATAGATTTACTTATTTTAATTTGACCAAAGAGGAACAGAGTGAGAGAGAGAGAGAGGGAAAGTGAGAAAGCAAGCCACCAAGTCTGGTACTTGAAGTGCAGTCGGCCATGGGGAGTCCAGTGGCCTTAACCACCACGTCACCTGCCGGCCCCAATATTCTAAATCCTTTATCAGCCATTTCCATAAGTTCCATTGTTCTGTCTGTGGATGATGAGGAGTTGTTTTTTCCCCTTTGGGGAGAGATATTTTCTTAGTTTCTTGTATTTCTTGTGCCTCTCCAGTGGTTTCTAGTCATCTGATGGATTATACATTTTTTCCTAATTTATTGACGTTCAATCTGAGCACTCAGAGGCATGAAGAAGGATATCTGCAATCTCTCTGCAGTTCTATTTTTCTCCCTTTGTGCAGCAGACTCAGTGGGAATTGAGGATTATGCTGACCCTAATAGTAATAATATGTTTGACTACTGCGCACTTAGACCTGTCTAGACACTCAGTGTATGGAGGCTGAGGAGCAAAGGGATAAACAGAAAAGAAAAAGGACAAAGAAGAGAAAACAATGAAGGAAAAAAGAAAAGAAAAAGAAAGAAAAAGCAATAATAAAGAATAATTTAAAAAGAAAAACATGAAAACTGTGCTGCATGGAAAGGGAGTCCTCCCAGTTCAAAGGCAGATGGCTTCTCAAAGGGCCTGCACTTTGCCTCTCCCAAATAGGTGGAGAGAAAGGTGAAAATAGCAAGATAAAGGAGACCAGAAAGCCAAGAAAATATTGTACCCAAAAAAATTAAAAAGAGAGAGAGAGAGACAAAGAGAAGAATACAGATGGTACCTTATCGCTCTAGACTGGTGCCTGGAGGGTGAAGTCTGAACAGAAAATCTTCAGTTGTTCTAGCCCCTGAAAAGAATTCCTCCCAGCTCAAATGAGGACGGCTTCTCCATCTTTCTTTCTCGTATAGCAGCCAGTTATGACTCTGCTCTTCATAATCCACCTTCTTTTTGTTGCATTTCTAGTTAAATGGCAGACATCAGTAATCTCTCCCCTAAATATAACATTACACTTTCCAAATTATAATTTCATAGTAAGTTTATGGTGTCACTGTTACCACAACTGAATTTTTCAACTATATGTCTCAGAAATTTTAATAGTTAAAGTAATTTTCTATTAAGAATATAAAAAGTGCAGATAGCCAGGATATGAAGGCTTGCTTAGTGGAAGATAAATGCAATTTATTCTCACTCGCCTGTCTCCATTCTGGGCCAATTGGAAAGGAGCTTAGATAACTTTACCCTAATTATCAGGGTCCTGTGATATTTAAAACTATTGAGAAATTTATAAAATTTCCAAAAGTCAGCTTCTTATGGTCAGAGGAAGAGTCTTAAATATTTCTGAGGGAAGACAGTTCCCTCAGTTCTCATTTGTTGGAAAAACATGCTAATGGACTTTTTGATAAAGAAAGAACCTCCTTTGTAATAAAGGATCCAAGAAAATGAGAAGTTGCACTGTTCTGCGTAATACGTAAACATTTGTCTACACTGTGGGTGTTATAGCCAACAAATTATGATTTCTTTAGGATAACTTTTTCTCTTAAATATGGTTTTGCTCTTCTCTGTCTTTGAAAAGGGTTGACTGTTCTTGCAGATGTATATGTGTATTCTGTGCATTCCATTTAATTCAGATCAAAGTACCCACCACATAATATGTATCCATATAAGTTAATCATTACTAGCAATAAAAGTATTGGACTTCCACTAGTCAAATAGCATGATCCAGACTATTTGTACGAGGGGACTTGAAAGTTCGTAGAGAGGTCAGGTAGTTGTGCAGTAATAATGCAACTAGACCCTCATGGAAAGGTCCTGGATTCATACCCTGAGACCTCCCTGAGTGTACTGAACACATGTACGTGCTGTGATTTTGGCTGATGGGGGATGGGTGTGGATTGTGGCATGAGGACCTTGTTGCAGGTGTCCTGATGCTGTTTCTTTCTTTCTTTCTCTCTCCCCAAATAAATAAATAAATAAACTTTTTAAAAATGTCATGGAAAAAAGGAAAAAAAGTACAAGTTTATTTTGAAATCTGTGCATAGTTCTTTCATGAACTTTTCAGATACCCTTTCTCCTAGTTCAGTATAAAGGGAAGTGAAATCTTTCAAGTTAAAGCCATCAGGCATATCTGAGTTACAGACTATCACACAGCATTATTGCTGCACTCTCTAATTATTCTGCTTGTTTAATTTCCCAGAGAAATAAATACTAAGGAGAAATTGTTGGCTGAGGATTCCTGTGTGAGAGTTCGGTGGATGGACGAAAGAGAGCATTGAGGGACAGGGAGAAATCAGAAAGGATTGTGGGAAAAGTGCAGAGGATGCAGCTTCCCACTCACCCAGTTCCCAGTATCTTCTCTCCTTGCTCAGCTATTCTATCTTCGTCCTCTAAACCTCCCCTAATAGAGGATTTTAAACTTAGTCACAATAAGGTACCAACTATTAATGGTTTGGAATATTAACCTGTTTCAGGAGTGTTAGCATTTTAATTGGGATTCAGTTTCAACTTAGCCCCTCTAGTGCTGCCTCTGGGGCCAAGCAGGTAACAGACATTAATGAGCAAAACAGCCTAGCCTAAGGACACAGAGTCCTGTAGGAACTATGTGAAATTCAAGTTTAACTAAAAAAAAAAAAAAATCACCATGTCATGGAGGTGAGATGGTGGCACAGCAGTGGGACAGGATGCTCAGTGAAGTGGAGCCACATGGGATGGCTGCTGGTTGGTGGCCAGAGACCTTCCAGTATGCCTGGCATGTGTGTGCCCTGATTCAGGCTGGCTGAGGCAGGGGGCAGATCATGGCATCTGATCCTCTTGGGAGTTCTCTCTCTCAAATGAAATGGATAAACCTGGAAAAAATCTATCACCATGGCAAACCAACATGTAGTAGGAGCAAATTTAGCTTCCAGTCTGCTAGTTTATAACTCATGAGTTGAAGAAAATCTAAATGTGGCATTATGGTTACGTCGTTGGACTCCCACATAGTTCACTGTGGCTCGAGTCCGGACTTGGCGGCTTACAACTCACGCCAGGTGCATGTGCACAGGTGCCCAAAATACCATGAGGAAAATGGAGGAGAAGGGATTGTGGAGCAGCCATTCCCCCTGGGGGGTGATTTCTTGCTCCTGTCTCTCTGGTGAGTGCACCCACCTGTAGCAAAGATCTCTCCCCCCAAAAAAGAAATCTAGATGTGAAAATGTAATGATCACTCAGTGGATGGTTGAAAGTGTGTACATTTGGGTCCTTCCCTTTGGGGCGAGGAGGAAATGGACAGTAGGCGCAGAGGGTTGGTAGTTCTCCAGGTATGCATGTGGTCTCTGGGTGGGTCTCAGCTCCTACCTATGGAAAGAGCCCAGGCTCCAGGGCCGCATAGCTCTGGTTTCAGATCTGATGGTGTAGCCACTTGCTTGCTCTGGGATACTGAGCAAGTCAGTAAAGCACTCTAGTTGTTCATCTGTCTAATGGGAATGTTCTTACTGAGGATTCAATCTGACCACTTTCCTTTGTTCTACATTCTTTCCTAAGAAGCCTAGGAAGAGTCATGCCAGTTAACAGGCAGTTAGTCTCGCTAGAGCAGAAGCACTCTGGTCCAGTGATGGTGTGATGCTCCTTACTTCCTGACTTTGGCCTGGCAGTATGTGAGCACAGCAGAGCTTTCTTAGCTCTGTTGGTTAAACTCAGGCGTTCTTTTCTGCTAACACTGAGTTGTCTTCAGGCAAGACTTGTGCTTTCAACCAATTATTAACCTAAGAATTTCTAAACCCACCTGTAACCTGGAAGTCTCTGCTTTTACGTGTTTTGCTGTTTTGAGCCAGGCCAATATGGGAACTCTACGTGCTGATGTACGGTTTTATTCATATCTCCTGCTTGCAGAATTAAATGAGAGAGTTGCTGTATCAAAGGCCCCCAAGACACTTTCTCAGGGCCACTGGAGATTGTGTTCATGAGTCATGGGGACTTCATAATGTCAATATAAATAAATCTTTAAAAATATTTTTATAGAGTTTGGTTATTTCCATCGACATTATTCATCGGGCTATTGAGAAGATTCAGTGAAATATATAAAATGCCTGCCTTGTTATGTAGTCTCAAGTACATTTAATCAACAACTGTTTATTTATTCCTACACGTCAGGACCATGGTAAAGAACACAGACACTCTTCCCTCTGGTGAGAATACAAACTTTAAAACAAACAGATGAGTAAGAATCTAATAAATGTGGCAATTCTATGTCCATCTAGGAAGTGGCCCTCAATCATGGATGTATGCACAGATACCTTTGGTCAGCAGATGTGAATGGGAAGGATAAATTCCATTTTCTGGGTCAGCAGGTAACATGGTGGTTAGGGCACTGGATTCCCACATGGTTGACTGTGGTTTGAGTCTTGGACCCACCAGCTTAACTCATGCTGGGCACATGTGCATGCATGCTCCAAATCCTGAGAGGAGAGTGGAGGAGGAGGGATTGTGGCGTGGTTCTCCCCACAAAGGGTAATTTCTTATTTTCTGTTTCCTTGCCTCTCTGGCAAGCACATATGCCCTATAGCAAAAATCTTTAAAAAAAAAAAATTCCATTTTCCTTAAGACATTTTATTCTTTTTTAATAGGTTTTTGCCTTAGGGTGCATGCACTTGCTGGAGAGAGAGAAAGACAGACACAGTGAGAGAGAAAGTGAGAAATCAGTCCCCAGGGAGGATGGCCACACTAATCCTTTTTCTTCTATTCTGCTCCTGGGATCTAGGGCATGCACGCACATGCGCCTGGTCTGAGTTTCAAGCCACTGAGTCCAGGACTTGAACTGAAGTCAGTCACGTGGGAGTCCAGTGATATAACAGCTATGCCATCTGCTGGTCCTGAGATGTTTTATTCTAACAGTGAAACATTATTTTTTAGAAAAAATAACTTCTATGATTATTGTTAAAGTTTGCTCTGCTTTGAAAAATGTCTTCCTTTTTCTTTTCTTTGTAAATCAAACAAATACGACCAGTCCAAGTCAATAAATCAATAAACAATGATTGTACTTTGAGTGAGATAATACACAGTGCCATGTATTACAGGAGATACAGAGAAGAATTAAATCTATGACCTTAAACTACCACGTGTATTTTTAAAAATAACCCGTTATTGGTGCCAGCAGGTGGCGAGGTGATTAAGGGCGCTGGACTCCCATATGTCCTACCATAGTTCGAGTCTCGGACCTGGTGGCTTGCTTTCTCACTGTCCCTCTTCCTCTCTCTCTCTCTCTCACTCTGTCCCTCTCTGGTCTAAATAAATAAATACAGTTAAATAAAATAATTCTTTGTAAAAAAAAAAAGCCCATTATTGATATATCTGATCTAAGCATGTTTTTGTTTCCTTTTCCCTGAGTGAGGGTGTGAGGTGCGACATAGGTTGAGAAACTGATGAATAATTTGCTGCTAATCTCTTAGATCTATGACTTATAAACTTTAAAATGGAAATCTACTTGATAGCTACTTACACATACTACAAATGACCAAGGAAGATCTGAAGACCTGAACATCTAAGGGATGAATTCTAATGAACGAACAAGGGTTCCTGAGGCCCCGCAACATCTGTTGGTGATGTCTCTCCAGGCTCCTCTCTCAGCTTTAGGATAAGATTTTCTGGTCCCCCCCCAAGTCAGTTCTTCCCTGTAACACAGGGATCATTTCCTCCCCTTCTCAGGGATTGGGAGAATGACATGAGACAACGGATAGGAGCACTCAGTGAATGATAGAGATCTTTTTTTTAATAACTTCCCAATTTTATTTTATAAGTTATTTGCATTTAATTGTTGTACATCGTGATGGTATGCGGTATGGCTTGAATGATAACTCTCTTCATTACCTGAGCCTTTCTGCTGTGTAGTTTGAAATCACCCAGCCATCTCCATTTCAACCCACCTGCTCTTTGTCTCGACTCTGGCCTGTTCTTGCCTGGACTTCTGCAGTGGCCTCCTTACTGATCTCATGCACAAACCATTCCCAAGACGCTGCCAAAGTAATTTTCCACAGCCATGTATACACAATGTAAGAGACTGTCAATATGCTACATTCCAAATCTCCTTTTACTACGGTGTTGTTTACACACAATGAAATTCACACGTTTACAAGTGCTACATTTTGGTGACTGTGTACAACCACCTCACTGTCACTACAGTCAAGATAAAGAATTACAGTCTTCCTAGCCCTACCAACACCAACAGCTCCTTTGGAGTTGATCTCCTCTCCCTCCTCTTTCCCCTAGTCAACCATTGATCAGCTTTCTGTCACTATAGTTTCCTAGAATTTTAACTAAATGCTTCCCATTACTTTAAGAAAATAAACTTTAGAATTTTAGATTTATAGAAAAATTGGGAAGCTAGTTGTGGAAATTGTGAAATAGGTATTTGATCTTCATCTCCCTTCCCTGGCTTTCTGCTCCTAAACCTTGGACCCTCCAGAGCAATGTGTCTTTTGTAGGCCAGTGAAGCAGCCAGAGGCTGGCGGTCCCTAGAAAGACTAAGTCGTGATTAGAGGGTTGGGACTTTTAGCCTCATTCTGGAACCTCTGGGAAGGAGAGGCGGGCGGAAAGTTGAGCTGATCACTAAGGGCCAGTCATTTCATTCATCATGCCTACATAATGAGGCCTCCAAAAGACCCAAAAAGTCAGGATTTGGGGAGTTTCCAGGTGGCTGAACACATGGAGGTTTCCGGAGAGGCCACAAAAGCTTTCCATATGCCTTGCCTTATGATTTTTTCCCATCGGGCTGTTCATCTGTATCCTTCGTAATATCCCTTATTATAATAGGTAACCGTAACTTATGAAGTGTTTCCCTGAGTTCTGTGAGCCATCCATTCAATTAATAGAATAATCCAAGACGGGGCTACGGGAGCCCCGGTTTATAGCAGGTTGGACATCTTATAACTGGCAACTGAAGTGGGGGGCAGTTTTATGGGATCTGATGCTATTTTTAAGTATGGTCAGAATTGGGTCAAATGAGAGGATACCCTACTGGTGTCTGCTGCAGAACTGCCTGCTATGGGGGGAAATAACCCATGCGGCTGGTGTCAGAAGTGTCGTGCTGAGTGATGACTGAGAGTATGAGAAGACACACTGGTTCTTCTTAACCTCAATACAAGGACATATGCAAGAGTCCTCTGTACACCACGCCTCGCTTCCTATTACTCTCACTTTCCATCAATGTGGCACACTCGTCACAACAAACCAATGGCGATAACTTATTAACTAACCTCCAGGCTGTGCCCAGATTTCCTTTGTTTTTATCCGATGTCTTTTTCTGTTCCAGGATTTCATCCAGGATCCATCACAGTGAAGCATCATATTGGCTTGTCAGGAAAGTCATGATGCATTTTTGCATAGAAAAACATGGAAAAATTCGTCATGACTTTCCCAATGACCTAATATTTCCTCAGGCGCCTTTCTGCCCGAAGGGTTTCTCAGACTTGCCTAGTTTTTGATGACTTTGACAGTCCTTCCCACTCCTTTTCATTTTCATATACATTTTTATTTTAAACTGAGCTCTACAATGCCTTCCAGTAGCCTATGCTGACTGTAGTCATTTACCAGGGTTGCTAAAACAGAGCACCTCACTCTGAGTGGATTAAAGAACAGAAATGTGTTTTCTCACAGTCTGGAGGCTGGAAACCCAAGATCCAATTGTCGACAGGTTTGCTTTCTTCAGAACCTCCCTTCTTTCCTTGCAGGCAGTCTTTACTGTGTGTGTACATCTTGGTGTCTTGGTCTAAATTTCCTTTCCTTATAAGGATACCCATCAGACTGGACTAGGGCCTCATTTTAATCTAACTTAGTCATTTTAACTTGATCTCTTCATCAAAGCCCCATCTCTTAATATAGTAACATTCTGAGGTCCTGGGGGTTAGGCCTTCATCATATGAATCTGAAGGCACACGATTCAGCCAGAGTGCTGATGGTCTTAGCGTTAGCTCTACCTCCATCCATGGACCTGCATTCCTCATCCAATTTTATGGCATTTATTCCTAAGCTCTCTCATGTTTAGCAGCTTTCCCACTCTCTTAGAAACCAACAGAGCCAGCCAGCAAGTGATGTGGAGGTTAAGACAGCTGGATTTCACATAGCTGACTCAGTGGTTCGAGTCCTGGATCTGGCAACTTGAAAAACACACCAGACGTGTGCATACATGTTCGAAATCCCAAGAGAAGAATAGGGGAGAAGAAATTGTGGTATGGCCATCTTCCTGGGGGATGATTTCTCATCTTACATCTCTTTATGACTCTGGTGAGCACATGCACTTATAGCAAAAATTAAAACTAAAATAAAGAAGCAGCCAACAAAGCAGATACAGAGTGAAGCACACTGCTCTGGCCTGCTGCCACCACTGGTCTGTTGTGCAATGTCACCTAGGGAATCCCGAGAAATAGCTTTACCCAACTCTTGTAAGAAGAAGAACTTACTGGGGGCCAGAAGATGCCATAATGGTTAAGTGGATAGTTGACTGTGGTTCGAGTCCCAGACCCAGCAACTTAAAACTCACCCTGGGCACTTGTGTGTGTGTGTGTGCCCCAGATCCTGAGAGGAGAATGGAGAAGAAGGGATTGTGGTGTGGCCATCCTCCCTGGGGGTAATTTCTCACTTTCTGTCTTTTTGTCTCTCTCTCTCTCTGCCTCTCCAGAGAACACATCTGCCCTATAGCAAAAATTTCCCTGTAAAAAAAAGGAGGAAGAAGGGAAGGGCCTGAGCACTTCCCGGAAGTGGATGACGCCCACTCTGGAAGACCAGAGCTTTGATATAGTCACAGTTACACATTTTCACTGCCACACATGCCCTGGTGACCTGGGGTTCCACATGCCCCCTTCGAATGTCACCCACGTTCCATGCTTTAGTGGATACGCAGGCAGAGGCAAATTCCCAGCTCTCCCTGACTCATCCATCCCTTGGCACCCCAGCTGGATTTCACCTCAGGGCAACTGTCCCAGGTGCCTCATGGGAATTCCATCCTTGCCAAGCCATAGCACAAGGTCACGTTGGACAGAAGCTTTTCTCTTTAAGTCAGTCTTCCTTCAACTTATAAGCACAGTCCCTGATCCACTCCTCAGATGCTCACGTACACGAGTAAGTGTACCTGCACACGCATGTACCGTATGTGGACATGCCTCTACACCTTTGGTGCAGGGGTATCCATGAGGCAGTGTAGTGTGCATTAGTTTAGGTTAATCTACCAATAAACCAATATTCTTGATGGTATATTATGCACAAGGAAGGGAGAGAAGAATAGCTAGAATAATGAAAAGAAATAAGAGGGGGCAGAATCAGTAGCAAACTAAACTAAACTGCAGAGACCACATGGCCAGCCATTGGTCCAGATCCCCAGGTTGACCTTGGGTGCACTCACTGAGTGCCCAAAATCTTGAAGAACTGGAGACAAGGGAAAGGACACCACGGCAAGACTGCCAAGACCCTGTCAAGGGTGCTTCTCTGTCTCTTTCTGACTAGTGTATGCACAGAAACTTTCTATCATGAATTAAAAAAAAGAAGAATGAGGATATAGATTATAGGCATGTTGAGAAAGAGGTGTCATGGGCCTATCCAAACTGGTATAATAATGTTGGCCTGGTGAGCATCCAGGGCTGAAGATAATTCTGGGGAGTTAGATTCCACAGGAAGCACAATAGAAGACAAGGACATATACGGAGAAAACCAGAAAGTTCGAGATTGCCACTTTCATACCCTAGTTAAGAAATTGCCCTCTCAGGGCCAGCAAGTGGCATGGTGGCTAAGGTGTTGGACTCCCAGTCCAACGTTCCACCTCTGGCCCCATTTCTCTCTTAGCAAGTAAATAAAACTTTTCTTTTTCTGTCTACTCTCTGGAATAAAAAAATAGAAATATTAAAGCTTTTTACTTCTTTTTAAAAAATATTTAATTTTATTTGTTATTATTATTATTTTTGGAGAGGTTTTTGCTATAGGGCAAGGGCACTCGCCAGAAAGACAGAGAGAGACAGAGAGACAGAAAGGGAGAAATCACCCCCCAGGGGGGATGGCCACACCACAATTGCTTCTCCTCCATTCTCCTCTCGGGATCTTGGGCACACACGCACACACGCCTGGTGTGAGTTTAAGCTGTCGGTTCTAGGACTTGAACCATGGTCAACTACATGAGAGCCCAGTGACATAGCCATTATGCTAACTGCTGGTCCCCTATAATTATAATTTTTAAATTTGCAACCGGGCATATGTGCTTACCAAAGAGAGACAAAGAGAAAGGGAGAGGGAAAGTGAGAAAGTAAGCCGCCAGGTTCGGGCCTCAAACTGTAGTCAACCATGTGGGAGTCCAGCACCTTAACTACAATACTACCTGCTGGTCTCAAGTGTTTTACTTCTTTGTAAAAAGCTCTTTTGGGGAGGACTAGATTTTTGCTGTAGGGCACATGTACTCACCAGAGAAACAGAGACAGACAGAAAGCAAGAGATATCCCCCAGGGGTGATGGCCACTCTGCAGTCCTTTCTCTTCCATTCTCCCCTTGGGATTTTGGGCATGCACACACTTGTGCCTGGTGTGAGTTTTAAGCCACAGGGTCTGGGATTTGAACTGCAGGCAACTATGGGCAAGTCCAGTGATGTAACCATTATGCCATCCTAGAAAAACTTTTGAAGAATAGTTTGGGTAGTGCTTGTCTCCTCCCTGTCATGAAACTTTTTATTTATTAAATTTTTAACAGAGATTTTTGCTTTAGTGCATGTGCATTAGGGGTGGGGTTGTGGGGAGGAGAGAGAGAGAGAGACAGACAGTGAGGAGGAAAGTGAGAAATCACCCTCTATGGGGATGGCCACACCGCTAATCCATTCTCCGCCAGGGATCTTGGGAACACATGTAAACGTGCTCAGCGTGATCCTGAAGTCACCAGATCTGGGACTCAAACTGTGGTCAGCCATGTGCGAGTCCAGCAGTGTAACCACTGTATCCTGTCCCTCCTGTCATATAACTTACAGTGTGGGTGAGTCTCCTTCATTTATTTATTTTAAACAATTATTTATTTAATTTTATTTATTATTATTTAATTTGCTATAGGGCATGTGGGCTCACCAGAGAGGGACACAGAGAGGCAGAGAGTAAGAAAGCAAGTCACCAGCTCTGGGACTTGAACTGTGGTCGACCATGTGAGAGTCCAGTGCCTTAACCACTATGCCACTTGGTGGCCTGATCATTTATTTCTTTTTTAAAGCTTATTTGTTTATTGCTTCAGAGAGTGAGAGAGAAGCACTCCCAACAGGGTCTTCCCACTGTGACCCTCCCGCTAACCTCAGCCAGGCAGCATGATGGGTGTGCACGGGCACACCCAGTGTGTACAGGGAGGCCTTGGAACTCAACCAGGACTTCCCGTATGGGAAACATCACAGAACCCTGTAGTGCTGCTACACCGACTTGGCTGGCCTCTTTCCTATTGTTAAGTACCTTTCAAAGCTGACATTTAAAAAAACCTTTTTCTTTTAAAATGATTATTTATTTAATTTTATTTATTATTATTATTTAATTTGCTATAGGGCATGTACGCTCACCAGAGAGAGATGAGAGAGAGAGAGAGAGAGAGAGAGAGAGAGAGAGAGAGAAAGCGAGAAAGCAAGCTACCAGGTCTGGGACTTGAACTGCAGTTGGCTCTGTGGGAGTCCAGAGCCTTGACCACCACGCCACCTGCTGGCCCAGGTTCTGACATTTTATCCATTATACTTGTGACATAGTGTACAAGTTCTTTTTTTAAAAATTATTTATTTTACTTATTATTATTATTTAATTTGACCAAGTAGAGAGGGAAAGTAAGAGAGCATGACACCTGGTCTGGAACTCAAACTCGTGGTTGATCATGTGGGAGTCCAGCACCATGCCATTTGCTGGCCCCTACAAGTTATTTTACGATGAACTCTTTTTTTTTTTTTGGAGAAGTTTTTACTATAGGGTGCGTGCATTCATCAGACAAATACAGAGAGACAGAGGGATAGAAAGCGAGAAATCACCCCCCAGGGGTGATGGCCACGCTGCAATCCCTTCTCCTCCATTCTCCTCTCGGGATCTTGGGCACACACGCATGCACATGCAACTGGAGTGAGTTTAAGCCACCGGGTCCAGGACTCGAACCACGGTCGACCATGTGTGAGTCCAGCGACATAGCCATTACGCTAACTGCTGGTCCCATGATGAACTCTTTGTGCCTCTGGACATCTTTATCTTTTTCATCACATCCACTTTCCTCATCTTGTTAAGTCACCCAAGCTAAGTTCCCCAACTGTGCTTGGAGGGGCTCTCGGGGCATTAGGGCCACCATTCCCATGGCCGGCTATTTCTTCTATAATGTGTGTCTGTATAAAATGTGTGCTATTTAGATTTCACTTCTAAAATGATCATTTTTAGTTTCTTTGCTCCATCTTCATCTTCGGTGGTCAATTCCCTTTTTCTATTCCCCATATTTGTAAACTATCACAGGGGTTCAACACTGGGAAACAAGGGGACAACACAACTTACATTTGCTGTCTATGAACTGAATAACAGATGTGCAGCAACTGATAACAGACCTGAACAGAAATGATGGGGCTGGCCACTGATCACAGCGCATGCTCATTATTTATGCAGTGATTTGTGGACTGAAGACCTAGCAGGAAAATGTGTGCCTTGGGATCAGCAGATGGCATAATGGTTACATCATCGGACTCTCACATAGTTGACTGTGGCTCAAGTCCTGGACCTGGTGGCTTACAACACACTGGGCGTGTGTGTGTGCGTGCCCAAATCCTGAGAGGAGAATGGAGAAGGGAGGTGGCGTGGCCACTCCTCCGGATGGTGATTTCTCAGTCTGTCTCTCTCTGTCTCTCCGGTGACTGCATACGCACTATAGCAAAAATCTCTCTCTAAAAACAAAGAGAAGTTAGTGTTTATACAGTGCCCCTCCACTCTGTGCTGGAAGGCACGGAACTGAGATCTGAACCAAGTTGTTGAGGTACTGGTGTGATTTAACTAGTTGTTGTAACTAAAATCCGTGCATATCAGAAATGTGCAAAATGAGATCTGTGTGTATGTCTACTAGAAAGCTTTCCTGTTAGACACAAGTTGTTTAACCACCTCATGAAGTACTTTGGGAAGTTGAGATTGAAATACAATCCTTATGTTTATAGGGGAAGTAGATACCATGTGGAAAGGAAGCTCTAAAGTGTAAGGATTAGACACAACGTAATAGGCTGGATGTTCAGGAAACAACTGAAAGCAGCAATAAAGATCTATCCCATTGGAATTGCTACCAATAATTACAGTCAATGACATTGTCTGTTCCTCTAGGATCTGCCTGAGTGTCAATGAATATATAGAAAAAATACAGAAACACTCAAGACATTAATAATAGCCAACGTATTGGCACCAGCAGGTGGCGTGGTGGTGAAGGCCCTGGACTCCCACAGAGCTGACCACATTCAAGTCCTCCCTGGTGGCTTGAAAACCCCACTGGGCCTGTTGTACATGAGTGCTCAAAATCCCAGAGGATAATGAAGGAGAAGAAATTGTGGTGTGTTAACTCCCTGGAGGGGTGATTTCTCACTTTCCTTCTCACTGTCTCTCTCTGGCAAGCACATGTGCCCTATGGCAAAAAGTTTTTAAAAAAGAAATAGCCAGGACAGACAAGTGGTGTGGTTGTTAAGGACACTGGACTCCCACATGGCTGACCGCAGTTTGAGTCCTGGACCTGGTGGCTTATTTTCTTACTTTCTCTCTCTCTCTCAATCTGTCTCTCTCTGGTCCAATAAAATAAATAAATATATACATAGAAAGAAAGAAAGTTAAATAAAATAATTCTTAAAAAGAAATAGCCAAGGTATTAAGAATAGTGCAAAATGCTGTTTATAAGGAAGCCCTTTGGGGATCTTATTTGCTTTAGCAATTTAGTGGTTAAATTGTTCTAACACATCTCCATTGGAATCATGTTTACTCTTTCTTTTCCAGGGGTGAAGCTTTTTTGTTTTTTGTTTGTTTGTCTGTTTTTTTCCGTAGGGCACATGTACTCACCAGAGACGGAGAGAGGGAAAGTGAGAAATCACCTCCCAGGATGGCCACACCACAATCCCTTCTCCTCCATTCTCCTATTCTGATTTTAGGCACACACCCACATGCGCCCAGTGTGATTTTCAAGTCACCAAGTCCAGTACTCAAACGCAGCCAGCCATGTGGGAGTCCAGTACCTTAAAAAAGACATAGACTTGGGGAAGGGAGGAGAATGGAAATGACTAGAAAGTGGTTTTCGATTCTTCATACCCTGGACCATCCTACTTCTCCCAACATGAGCTCTCTGTCCAGCCAGTATGGAGGTGTTGGTGAGACAGAGGGTCATCCCAGTTTGGGAGGGAAGCACAAACCTAGACACGGGGAAAGCAATGTGTCTGGTGCATCTGGTGGGCTGAGAGAAGCCTGGATTGCTGGCAGGAAGTATCAGAAAATAAAAGCCAACAAGTGAGCCGGCTCTGTGGTGCAGTAGCAACACACTGCTCCAGGGAAGCTGGCTCCCTCACACCGTGCCAGTTTGAATCCCTGCTCTGACCAGCCTGAAGCATGCCGGGCACACATGAGAATGTCTACGACCCAATTCACGGAGGACGGAAAGACTAGAGGAAGGGGACTGTGGCATGATCAGACCCTGCAGAGGGACTCGTCTCTCTCTCACTCACTCTCACATGCATATGCACACACTCCATAGTGAACGAAGAAAAAATATTAAAAAGAAGTCGACAGGTAAAGTGGAGTCAGGTTGGAAAACCAAATAAATGTGAACTAGGTCCTTCTTCAAAACCTACTGTTACAGAGTAGTGGCTGGAGAGCATGGAGGTGGGGGGCAGAGGAGAAAGATTAAGGAACCACTAAAATAATTTTTTAAAGTTTATTTATTTCTTCTGAAAGAGAGTCAGACAGATCAGACAGACAGGCACCCCCAACATGGTCTTCATACCCTGATCCACCTCCAACCTCAGTCAAGGTCATGGGCAAACGTGTGCCCAGTGTCCACAGGGAGACCCTGGGTCGTGAATCCAGGATCTTCTGTGAGGCTTCCCAGGCCATTATGCCACTATGGCTGACCAGCAATGATTATTTTTCTAGATGAATTATTATTTTAATTTATTCTTATTATTATGCTTTCTAATTTGCTATAGGGCACATATGCTTACCGGAGAGACAGAGAGGGAGAGAGAGAGGAAAGAAGGAAAGTGAGAAAGCAAGCCGGTAGGGCCGGAACTCAAACTGTAGTCAGCCCTGTGGGAGTCCAGTGCCTTGACCACCACACCACCTGCTGGCCCCAGTAATTATTTTATTTTTTTTAGAGAGATTTTTTTTTTGCTATAGGGTGCACGTGCTTGCCAAAGAGACAGAGACAGGGAGATAGAAAATGAGAAATCACCCCCCCGGGGGCATGGCCATGCTGCAATCCCTTCTCTTCCATTCTCCTCTTGGGATTTTGGGCACGCACACACACACGCCCTGTGTGTTTTAAGCCGCTGAGTCTAGGATTCGAGCCATGGTCAACTAGGTGGGAGTCCAGCAATGTAACCACTATGCCATCTGCTGGTCCCAGTAATTTTTTTTTTAATTAAAAATAATTTGGGGCTGGTCCTGTGGCCTAGCAATTAAGGTAAGCTGGATCCTACATGGCTGACCATGGTTCAAATCTTGGCCCCAGCAGCTCAAAAAACATGCCAGGCACATCTGCATGCATACCCAAAATTCCAACAGGATGCAGACATGGAGGAGAAGGGATTGTGACATGACCATCCCTCACTGGGGATGCTTTCTCTTTCTCTGTCTCTCTCTCTGGTGATTACATGCACCCTATAGCAATTTTTAAAAAATTCAATATTAAGCATATTAGGCTGTATCTTATCCCTGATAAAGCAACCACTTGCAATCCTTACTCTGTCTATCCATTTCTCTTTTCTCAGTCTAGTGCCCCAAACTGAGGCCTTCTGCGGTAGCCAGGAGGGTGTGTCTCAGTCATCCAACCGCAGGGAGTGAGACTGAACAAGCCCCTGCTGTTGTGCTCTGAGAGTCATCGCTCTGAAGTGACTGTTCCCAACGACGGTGATTCTCAGGCACTCCTGTTCCTGGGAGACAGGAGACTCCTCTGATGGCAGCTTTGGCTCAAGAATTCTTACCAGCTTTGCTGAACCTCCCTTAGACTACGTGGTGGTCTAGGGCACTTCCACCCGAGAGTCTCTCTCTCCTTTAATCTGAGTCTGCCTTCCATGTGGGTTGAGCACTCCCCCAGATTTCCTTAGTCTCCTCTTCATTTTCTCTTATGAGTCATTTTTCTTAACAAAATCCTTGCACCATGCCTTCACTATGTGATAGATACTTTAAAAAATTAGGGCAAGTATTATCAAACGTGTGCAACATGAGATAATTTTCAATGTTTCTTTCTTTTTCTTTTTTTGGGGGGAGGGGATATTTTTGCTATAGGGCATGTGTGCTCATCTGAGAGACAGAGACAGAAAGCAAGAAGGCATCCGCTGGGGGGAAGGTCACTCAATAATCCCTTCTACTCCGTTCTCCTTTTGGGATTTTGGGCATGCCTGCACACGCGCCTGGTGTAGGTGTCAAGGTGCTGGTTCCGAGACTCAAACTACGGTCGACTACGTGGGAGTCCAGCAATGTAATGATTACGCCATCTGCTGGCCCTGGTAATTTTTAATGTTAAGGAAGAAGAATATGTCTATATCCACGGTTTAACTTGAAATCCAAGTGAAAAAACCATACTGTGCCCCACAGAGAAATTAAAGATAAAGTTTAAAATAAATTAAACTCTTGCACATTTCATTTCATTTTGGCATCTACTCTGGGCATCTGGGCTGACACATCCTCTAA
Organism: Tupaia belangeri chinensis; assembly: GCF_000334495.1. Taxonomy (NCBI): domain Eukaryota; kingdom Metazoa; phylum Chordata; class Mammalia; order Scandentia; family Tupaiidae; genus Tupaia; species Tupaia belangeri. Next base: position 1,495,643 of record NW_006160094.1, read on the forward strand.
GGTTACATTTGCTTCTAGTCTCTTGACTTTCCACAGACCTACGTCAGCCCCTTAGAGGAGATGGGAAGAAAATAATGGAATTTCAGACATCTGGAAGAATTTTACTCTAATCATGAAGGATTCAAAGCAAGCATTTCCATTAGAAAATATTGTACAGATATGAGTTTGCCAGAAAAAGACAGAGCGAGAGAAAGAGAGAGAGAGAAAGAAGAAGCAAGCCGCCAGGTCCAGACTCAAACGGCAGTTGGTTATGTGGGAATTCTAGCACCTTAACCACCATGCCACCTGCTGGCCCCCAGTTTTTGTATTTTAATGCAGATAACTAACAGGTTTTTAATATTTATTTATTTATTTTCCATGGGTGCATGTGTTCATTAGAGAGAGACAGAGACAGTGAGAGGGAAAGTGAGAAATCATCCCCTGGGAGGATGGAGGATGACCACTCCATAATCCCTTCTCCTCCCTTCTCCTCCTGGGATTTTGGGCATGCATGTGGCCAGAGTGATTTTCTAGCTGCCAGGTCTAGGACCATGTTTGGCTATGTGGGAATCTCGCACCTTAACCACTAGCCACCTGCTGGCCCCATTAGCTATGTTTTTCTCCTGTCCACCCCCCATTCACTCCTCTAATATAGAATGAAACAACCCCCAGAGATGGAACCCAGGAATATGTGCATTTCATTTTATTTTTTATTGCTAGAGGGCTTATGTACTTACCAGAGACAGGGAGACTGGGGAGGGGAGGCTGGAGAGGGAGAAAGCATGCCTCCAGTGGGGTGTGGTCATGCCACAATCCCCTCCCTGTTTCTCCATCCTGTTGGGATTTAGGGCATGGAAACACATGTATGCAGTCTGTTTTACAAGTCACTAAGGTTGGGATTTGAGCTGCAGTTGGTTACATGGGATCCAACTCCCTCAACCACTAGGCTATGGGGCTGGCCTTAGGCACATGAACCTTTTTCAAAATTTCTTCATGATTCTGATTTATGCTGAAATTTGAGAATCATTGAACACCCCTGCTCTGTTGCCACAGAATTTCTATTTTTTAAACTTTATTTATTTTATTATTTTAATTTGACCAGAGAAGGATGGAGTAGAGAGAGAGAGAGAAAGTGAGAAAACAAGCCACCAGGTCCCGGACTCGAGCCATGGTCGAGCCATGGAGGCCACCACACGACCTGCTGGCCTCCCGGTCAAGAATTTCTTTCCTTAGGAGAAATGAGGCAAAAGCTCTGACCAGTTTTCTGCCTTCCTTGGACAAGCCCACTTTTCTTATATTTGTGTCACCTGAGCCTGAGATTTTTAAGACAGGTGGGCATGGCAGAAACTTGGCTTTTCATGACTCATTTGTTCCCAGAAAGTTATGGATATACCTCATTACCGCGTATGCCAAGGTAAATCCTCCCTTATGTCTCCAGCTTTGTAAGTTCTGTGCCCGATTTCCCTACCGCGAGGCTCCTGTGCATGCGTTTCCAACAGTTGATTGCGCCCTGGGTGTTTCCCTTTGGACACGATATCTAGAGAAATGACTGCTCTGGGTTCTAACACTGGGCCTTCCCTGCACATCTCTTTCCTCAGAGATCCCCACCTGTAGGGTCTTGAGAAAAATGAGGCAGAGATGAGTTTTAGTTAGTTTCTGTGTTGACTGTGAGACTTGGGTGGATTAACAGCCAGGCCTTCAGAACAAAGGGCAACCTCGGGCAGAAGGGATGGAAAGACCACCAGCTCAGTAAATGCGAAGTGTCTTCCCACCAACCTTTCCTTCTGACTTGAGAAAACGAGCATTCTGCACAACCAGTCTTCTTAAATTCAAAAGCGTTTAGGTTATTAAAATACAGTTCATGGTTTCTTATTTTAAAGTATGAGCTCTCACAGTAATCTGGTCTTTCAGTGAGAGGTGCAGCCCTCAGGGTATTTATAAGATTTTCTTTCAAGTTTTTAAAAATTTTATTTATTTATTCTTTATTTTATTATTTTATTTTTTTATTGAGAGATGCTTGCTTGCTGTAGAGTGTACATGCTCGCAAGAGAGACAGAGAGAAATAGAAAGCAAGAAATCACCCCTCAGGGTGATGGCCACACCACAATCCCTTCTCCTCCATTCTTCTTTCAGGATCTCGGGCATGCACGCATACATGCCTGGTGTGAGTTTTAAGCTGCCAGGCCTGGGGCTTGAGCCATGGTCGACTATGTGGAAGTCCAGCGACATAACCGTTATGCCGTCTGCTGAGCCCTTGTTTTACGTAATTTGTGACCAAGGCTCAATGCTCTTTAGGTGATGTATCATGACCGGATTAATCTGCCTCAAGCACATCTCTGGTTAAGCCCATGCCTCCTTGTGGCTTCGGGTGGAGCACACACTCGCCAGTGGGCAATATCCCCTTGCCACCTTCACAGCCCTGCCCACTCTGCTCCCTCCATGTACCACGCAGACCTACTTTGTTTCCAGTGTTCCATGGTGACCACTTCTGTGCCCATGGGCCCTCCGTGTGGAGTGTCCTCTCTCAATACCTGACTCCATTGATTCTCCTCCTTCAGGGTATGCCACCCCTATAGCTCTTCGTGTGGCACTTTACTGCATAATGCCTTACGTTAGTGTAAACTGAGTGTTTTTAAAATTTTTATTATTTTTTTATTTAATTTATTTCTTTTTGTATATACATTCAATTGCATTGTCTAGCTTACAATGTGAGCATTTCAATATGTGAACATTTCTCCCCAGTCCCGTTGATCAAAATATCTTCAACCGTCATGCCCAACTTTATTAGACTGAGAATTCTATGAGAGCAAGAAGCATTTTCTGTCCATCTGTTAGTTTGCAGGAGTCAGTACTATTTTAGTTAAATTGAATAATTGCAAACACAGCCTCCAATCAGCACTGACAGTCACCAAATACCCTGGGGCCCTTTATTTAAGAAAAATAACAGTTGTTAAAAAAGTATTTGGTTATGGGACAGCTAAGTGGCATGGTGGTTAAGGCAGCTGGAGTGCACATGGCTATCTCTGCAGTTTGAGTACCAGACTTGGCGACTTGAAAAACACACCGGGCAGGTGTCTGTGTGTGTGTGTGTTTGTGCGTGCATATCCAAAATGATGAAAAGAGAATGGAGAAGAAGGAAATGCTGTGTGGCCATTCCCTGGGGGTGGAAATCTCTCACTTTCTCTCTGTCTCTGGCAAGCACACACTATAGAAAACACTAAAAAAATTTTTAAAGAGAAATTTTTTTTAGGTTTCTGAAAGTGTAGAATTAGCATACACAGAAGTGAAGAACTGAAACAACCCACGTGGTCAATTGAAATCGTATAACTGAAATGGGTGAAGATTAGGAGCACTTTATCACTCAGGACCTTGATCTCAAAAAGGTTTAGGTGGGGACCAGCAGTTAGCATAATGGCTATGTCTCTGGACTCCCATGTAGTCGACCGCAGTTCGAGTCCCAGACCCGGTGGCTTAAACTCATGCCAGGCACGTGTGCGTGCGTGCCCAAGATCCCGAGAGGAGAATGGAGGAGAAGGGATTGCGGCGTGGCCATCCCCCCTGGGGGGTGATTTCTCGCTTTCTGTCTCTCTGTCTCTGTCTGTCTGACTGGTGAGCGCACACATCCCGTAGCAAAAACCTCTCCAAAAAAAGAAAAAAAAAGTTTAGGCTGCCATCAAATCTCCAGTGGCAACTACCAACACTAGTAACCTTTTTTGTAGCTTGGTTGGTTCCAGAGATTTTTGAGTTCTTGATTCAGACTGGGGCCCTGCCAATGCCTCTGGACAGAGCTTCCCTCCAGACTGTCATGGAAGGACCCATTTTAAGTGAAGATGAAATCCCCAGTGCTAACCGTAGCCTGACACACTGCTCAGACTGACTGTTATCTCCAGCCCTGTATCCATTGTGGAGTTCTGGATCAGGTACACAACCTTGCTAGGTCAACAGGTTTGCATATTTCTCTCCTCTCCGTGATGTGAATCCACTAGATTGCACTAAAGGATTGCGTCCTTGTGTTTCCAGGTGGCTACTGCTTCCCTAAGTTAGCATAAGAATAACTTGTTATGGTAAAATTGTTCAGTTAATCCAACAAATGGGGCACTGTTAGTGCCGTAAATGGTTTCCTACACATACATACAGTTTTTAAAGGCATAGCACAGGTCAAATGTCCACAGAGGCAATGTGATTTTATTTCCAGGGAAATGTATTAAAGGTGAACTTCTAAGGAATGTAATAGATTAAGATATATTTGGGACCAGCAGGTGGTTGAGGCACTGGAGTACCACATGGCTGACCACAGTTTGATTCTTAGACCTGGGGACTTGCTTTCTCACTTTCCCTCTCCCTTTCTCTCTCTGGTGAGCACGTGTGCCCTGTTGCAAACTTAAAAATAATAACAATAACAATAATAAATTAAATTAAATAATTTAAAAATGTATTTATTGGTTAATACCTTTAAAATAAACTGTTAATGATAATTGCAAAATAATTATCTACCTTGACCAGTTTTCTCTTTTTTAAAGAATTATTTCTTTTATTTATTTATCTTTTAATTTGCTACAGGACATGTATGCCCACCAGAGAGACAGAGAGAGAAAGTGAGAGCAAGCTGTCAGGTCTGGGGCTTGATCCATAGTCAGTCATGTGGGAGTCCAGCACCTTAAACACCATGCCACCTGCTGGTCCTTGACCAGTTTTCAGCCTATGAAATTCTGCTTTATTTATTTATTTTTTTTGAGAGATTTTTTGCTATAGGGCGTGTGTGCTTGCCAGAAAGAGAGAGACAGACAAGCGAGAAATCATCCCCTGGGGGGATGGCCACACCGCAATCCCTTCTCCTCCATTCTCCTCTCGGGATCTTGGGCACGCATGCACACGTGCCCAGCGTGAGTTTAAGCCACTGGGTCCGGGACTAGAACCACGGTCGGCTACATAGCCATTATACTAACTGCTGGTCCTTAAAATTCTACTATTGAGATAAGATCACAAGGTGCAAGTTTTCAATGTGATTTGAAACAATCTAACCATTTTTTTGGGACTAAGATCATCTTTTGGATCAGGGAGAGCTTTTCTTTCCTCAAAGACAATTGCATACTTGTTTTATTTTGAAATAGTTCAGCACAGGAAAACATACAGTGTATTATATCATGAATAGATGTTTACTGACAAGCCCAGTCTATGTAATAAACTTGGTGACATTTAAGTGAAGTTTCCTCTGCACCCTTTCCATCTCATTCCCACCTTTCCCCTAAATACTGTCAATGGTCCAAATTATTCCTCCCATGTCACCTCTCTAAAGTGTTGTGTAGATTCTTTCAGATTCCAAGAGCTTTTGGACTAATAACATGTGCTTTAAAATTAAACTTTCTTATGTGTGTGGGTTTTTTTTTTTTAAGAGATTTTTGCTACAGGATGTGTGCATGTGCCAGAGACACAGAGACAGACAGAAAGCGAGAAGTCACACCCAGGGGAGATGGCCACGCTACAATCCCTTCTCCTCCATTCTCCTCTTGGGATCTTGGTCAAATGTGCACATATGCCTGGTGTGAGTTTTAAGTTGCTGGGTCTGGGACTTGAACTGCAGTCAATTGCATGGGAGTTTGGCGACATAACCATTATGCCTTTTGCTGGTTCCTTCTTTTGTGTTTAAATTCAAATTTAATGAGTTACAATCCCTTAAGCAATATTATACAGAAATTACAAATACTTGTATTAGTATTCTCAATTTTTTGTTGTTGTGCTTGCTATAGGGCACATGTGCACGTATAAGAGAGACAGAGAGGGAGAGAAAGAGAAAGTGAGAAATCATCCCCCTATTGGGGACAGCCATGCTGCATGGCCTCTACTCTATTCTCCTCTTGGGATTTTGTGGGCACATATGTACATGTAATTGTCATGTTTTCTTTTTTTTTTGAATTGTTTATTTACGTTGTATATATATTTTTTTCAAGTTTGCTATAGAGCACATACACCCACCAGAGAGAGAGAGAAAGTGAGAAACCAAGCCACCAGGTCAGAGACTTGAACCATTGTCAGGCATTTGATAGTCCAGAGTCTTAATCACCATGCCACCTGCTGGCTCCTGGTGTGTTTTCTAAGTCACTGGGTCCAGGACTTGAATTGCTCAGTCAGCCATGTGGCATCCAGTTGCCTTAACCTCCTCGTTACCTGTTGGCTTAGTACTGATGATATATATTTTTTTCGGCCATAAGGTGTATGCGCTGAAGACAGAGAGAGAGACAGAGAAAGTGAGAAATCATCCCCCATAATCCTTTCTCCTCCATTCTCTACCCAGGACTTTGGGCATGTATACATACATACTCAGTGTGAGTTTCAAACTGCTGGGTCTGGGACTCAGACCGCAGTCAGCCATGTGGCTGACATGTAGCTTTAACTACGATGCCAACTGCTGCCCCCCCCACCAGCATTTTGTTTGTTTGTTTTTAGTAAACAGAAATTGCTGTATATTGGCTCAATCAAGCACATCAACATACATGTTATCAGCAAATAATTTTCCATTTCTTTTGTCTTGTATACTTTATTTTTTTATTTTGCCATCCTTGATTCCCTATCCCTCACCCTCTGCCATGTCTCATCCTCTTCCCACATTGTCCATTGTCTCTGGTATCCATGGTTGCTTTCTGTGCCCCCCCCATTTAATTGATTTGCTAATGAACTTAATTAGTCTAAATATTTCCAATAGCTAGCGCAGCTGATATATACCTATATATGAACCCAAGTCTGACTTTAGGCATAAACCTCAGTGAGTAGAATGAACATAATATAAAGTAGTACCTAGCTGGGGCTATATAGCTTACTGCAGTCATCAAATATGCATTTTTTTAAATTTTGATATGAACAGTTTTACTGTTTTGTTTTTCTCCTGAAACTTTTTTTTAAATTACTTAACATTCATTCCCTGAGCATCATCACAACATACTAAATGTGATTTTCCATCTAGAATAAACTGCATAGTGGCTTAATCATGCATATTATCATCAATAATGTTCCATTTCTACTTTCATATTTATGTGTATGTATATATATATTTTTTACCCCGTGTTTGACCCTCTGCCCTTTCCCACTCTCTTATTACACTATCTCTGCTATATACAGTTGTCTTCAATTCCTTTTCCCCCAACATTTTGTTGATCACAC
>NW_006160094.1:1505283-1522894 GCF_000334495.1 Tupaia belangeri chinensis
GTGGACTTTTCTAGGCTAGCAATTTTCTCTTCTACGTCTGAGATTCTATTTTCTGTATAATCTAGTCTGCTTTTAATACTTTCAAGGGAGATTTTGACTTCCTGTATTATAGACTTCATCTCTAACAGTTCCACCTGATTCTTTTGTAAAGTGTGAAATTCCTCTTTTAGATCTTGCATAAGTTTCCTCACCTCCTGGAACTCGACAACTTCTTTCTCCTTCCTCTTCAGCAATTCATTGTCTCTCTTCTCTTCTATCTCTGTTAGCTTTGCCATTATGAATGTTCTGAATTCTTTATCAGACATTTCCATGATTTCCATTGAACTGTGTGTGGATGAAGAGGAATTATCCTTTTCCCTTGGAGGAGAGGAATTTTCCTGCTTTCCCATATTTCTTGTGGTCCTGCAGTGATTTTTAGTCATCTGGTTGATGGTCGGTTTCTTCCGAAACTTGGAAGTTCAATCACGCAAGTTTTGTGTGCTGGAGGCCGAATTATCAGTGGAAAATCTTGATTTCTGTTTCCCCAAAATGGCTAGTTCGCAGGATCCATGAAGCTGTCGCCCCCGACCCCCAGCGTTTTTTTTACTTTTAAGACATTTGAAACACTTCAAAAAGTTAATGAAAGACACACAAATGATTATAAAATGTATTATTGAGACAGGAAATGTCCAGGTCACCTGCAAGATAAGTAATGCAGCTCAGCAACCGAAGGCCAGCAAGGGAGGGGAGGTTGTCACTCTCTAAGGATAAGGAAAGATGAACTTTGAATTTCTTGTGGTCTGTAGTTCTTGCAGCCTTTCCCCCCTGCACCATCCATCACCTACGCTTACGTGTTTATTGTGCTGACCTTCCTGTTAGAAGCCGATATAACCCGTACCCTACCCCAAATCAGGGCCCAGAGCTTGGAGTCTGAACTCCTCTAGCATAATAAACCTGAGTTCTCCTACTCTCCGAGTGGTGTTTGGTTTCTTGGCCATCTGTTTCTGCAACATTATTATATTTGTACTTAAGTTATTTCTGGGATACCAACTGAATGAGCTTGTTCTGTTTCGTCATTATTTCTGTACTTATTTTTTTTTTTACTTTTTTTGGGCTATAGCTATTTTTATTTTGATACCTTCCTAGAGTTCTCATAACATTATTTGGGTACTTACCCAAGATAGTAGTGATCTTATCAGACTCATAAGAAAAACTCTGTAGGCCAGCCAAGGCTAAATATCAACTAATCTTCTACTAGATTACAAGCCTTGAGAACTTCCTAGGTGAGTCAAATTGGAGTGCTTCGACCTAGGAGCTGAGCTTCCCTTTTGCAGTCAAACTCCACTTACCAGCTCAGTAAAACTTTTCAAGATCATTTTAGCATGTTTTAGTTTTTGCAACTTGGTATCTTTCTTTAAAATGGCTTACTTTTTAAAGTCCTTCACTGGTGTTAGATAAGTTCTACCATGGTGATATGTTTACCTGGTTTGTTACCATTATTAAAACGGTATTTAGGGGACCAGCAGTTAGCATAATGGCTATGTCGCTGGACTCCCACATAGCCGACCACGGTTCGAGTCCCGGACCCAGTGGCTTAAAACTCACGCCAGGTGCATGTGTGTGTGTGCCCAAGATCCCGAGAATGGAGGAGAAGGGATTGTGGCGTGGCCATCCCCCCGGGGGGTGATTTCTCGCTTTCTATCTCTCTGTCTCTCTCTGTCTTTCTGGCAAGCATACGCGCCCTATAGCAAAAACCTCTCCAAACAAAACAAAACAAAACAAAGACTATATTTAGGGGCCAGCAGGTGGTGTGGTGGTTAAAGGCACTGGACTTCCACATGGCCAACCGAGGTTTGAGTTCCAGACCTGGAGGCTTGCTTTCTCACTTTCCTTCTCTCTCTCTCTCTCTTTCTCTCTCTCTCTCACTCTGTCTCTCTCTGGTCAAATTTAAATAAATAAATAAATAAGCAAACTAAGTTAAATAAAATAACTCTTTTAAAAAACTGTATTTATTCCTTATTGGGATTTCACTATAACTAGTGTAACCATTAAAAAGTTTAATGACCGGGAACCAGCAGTTAGCGTAATGGCTATGTCACTGGACTCCCACGTAGTCGACCGTGGTTCGCGTCCTGGACCCGGTGACTTAGAACTCACGCCGGGCGCGTGTGCGTGTGTGCCCAAGATCCCAAGAAGAGAATGGAGGAGAAGGGATTGTGGCGTGACCATCCCCCCTGGGGGGGGTGGTTTCTCGCTTTCTGTCTCTATGTCTCTCTCTGTCTGTCTGGCCGGCGCACCCAGAAATCACCATTTATAATAGCTTTATCGGGACCAGCAGATGACGTAATGACTACGTTGCTGGACTCCCATGTGGTCGACTGTGGTTTGAGTCCTGGACCTAGTAGCTTGCTTTCTCACTTTCCCTCTCTCTCTGGTGAGCACATATGCCCTGTGGCAAACTTAAATATTACTACTTATGATAAATAAAATAAATGATATTTTTAAAGTTTAACTACCTAGGAGATAGTTTTCCTCTGTTGGACATTTAGCTCATTTTCCTCTCCTGAACACTTTTTTCCCCTTCATCTTTTATGTGATTCCTGCGGCAATGAAGTGTTAAACTCCTATCTTCCCTGTTGCCCGGTTGCTAGCTGGGACCACTGAAGGTGGTAATCCTTCTTGTCTTTTGTATAATCTTCATAGTTTTTGAGCCTTCTTCACAGTATCTTATATTCAATATTTTTACTCACAGAGATAGAAGAGACTATATATCCATACTTAATGAAAGAAAGAAACATATCCACAATACTCTTCTTATTTATTAAAATCAATATAAATAAAACATCTCCTCTTATAGTCAATGTTCTTTTGTATTACATTACTTTTTTTGTAATTTATGTTAGTATTCCTTTTCAGTGTATCATAAACTCATGACCTTTCATAGATTCAATTTGTTCTAATTAATTACATTAAAGATAACATTTATTGTTCACTAAGGCTCTATTTCACCATAGACTGTCATTTAAGCAAGTTGCTTTGGCCTTTACCACTGCATCTGGCATCTTTAAAGACATTCTTGCTTTTTGGCAAGACACGATGTCCCAAAACCATCCTGCTTTTTCTTGCCCCAAGACATGGAATCAGGTCTCTCCAGAAGTTTCTTTTCCTTTTGCTGCTACTGTGGGAACAGATCATTTTCACATACCATGTTACTGTACTTTACTTTTCCTTTTGTTAAATTTTTATTGATTTGCTTCTATTATTTTAATTGCCAGAGGGTATGTGTGCTCACCCAGAGAGAGACAGAGAAAGGAAGAGAAAACACCCCCCAATTAGGCATGGGGAATGCATGCTGCAATCTCCTCTCCATTTCTCCATCCTCTTCAGATTTGGGGCACATGCACACAGATAGACTCAGTGTGTTTTTCAAGCCACCAGGGCTACAGTTTGAACCAAGTGGTCAGCCATGTGGGATTCACCTCCCTTAACTACTAGGCTACAATGCTGGCCCTGCTTTTCTCCTAGTAGGGCGTTTCATCAGTGTTTAGCTAAGAAAAGCCATTCTATGCAACAAAAAGGACGATTGCACTCTAACTGCTGAACATTTAATTCACCAAAACCACTCCTAGGAAACATTAGTTCCCACAAAATGATGCATTTTGACTTATGCCATTTAATTAAACCAGCACATAACTGGAACGTTCTGAACATATAAGCTCGACTCAGCTCCTTTGGGGCCAGAGATCATCTCCCAAATCAGCCATGCCACCAGACTCGCAATAACTGTGGTTTATTTTTACTCGATTGTCTAAGGACCCTGGGAGCACAAGCAATGACAAATTTAACTTGCTCAAAAAATTTGCAGAAGATTCTTCATTGGCATTTACAGCCTTCATGTAATAATAATTTGAGGTTTCTTAATCACCCTATGGTCTGAAAGTCCCACGTCATTCACTTGTTTCTCTCCCAACATCAAAAATGGAACACTTCCATTTTTAGAGAAAGCAATTTACTTTTATTGCAATTTCTTGGGCAGGCTCCAAGCAAGCAGGCCAAGTGACTCATCCGGGGGCTCGCAGTCACATTCTGAACTTGTGAGCTCTTCCTTTCTATGAGGTGGCCAGAGTGGGCTCGACTGAGCTTGTCAATATACACTTACTGTGTCTTTGTTATGCCTGGCCCAAATACTTCTGGGAACTAGAGGTCTGGAGATTAAAAACCATCGTTCCTTTTCTTCAGGTCACCTCCAAAATATAGTCTAGCCTTTCAGAACCAAGGATGCAAGTCCTCACTGTACTTCTAAGAGGAACCACCAGACTCCTCAGGGCTCCCTGGGGTCGGACTCAGTCCTGGAGATGACTCATGGTTTGTGTTCAGTCTAGGATGGATCAGCACTAGCCCTGATTGTTTATTAAAAAGCAGTGGGAGGAATTTGGAGGGAGATGTCGGGAAGTGAAAGAACCACACACTTCCAGTCTGGTCCTTCCTAGAGTAATCTTGTATCCCCAGCCAGCCTTGGGGAGACTCCTTGACCACAGGTAACAGACTCAAAGCCCAGGCTGGTGGAAGCGCTATTCTCGTACAGGACACAATGTGTGTGGCCGATCACGGGTCATCCAGCTCCACTGGATTCCACGTTTGCCCTGACAGCTGCAGCCTGAGGGCATCGAGAGATGCAATTACTGGGGATGCTTCCCCGTGTGTTGGAAGTCTCTCAGTAGCAACTAGGAGAACTATTACTTCTGACATGAAAGAAAACGTATTTGGTGATTATAAACTAATTTTAGCATCTAATTCTTTGGTACTTCCTATGACTGTCTCTTATTTCATTATTCATTCATTAATTCACTTACTTAGCGAATATTATCAAAACCTTTATGTGCACATAAACATAGTTAAGAAGATGAGAGACAAGGGCAAAATATATTCTACAGATAGGGGACTGTGGGTGTTATATAGTGTGGCAGACTCACAATTTAGGGAAGGGTTTTGAAAAATGACACTCTTTGACATTGAAGTCAGCTGGAAGAAAATATAAAGTGCATAAAATTAGCCATTAATAGGGACCAGTAGTTAGCATAATGACTATGTCGCTGGACTCCCATGTAGTCGGCCGTGGTTTGAGTCCTGGATGTAGTGGCTTAAACTCACTCCGGGCACGCATGTGTGCATGCCCAAGATCTTGAGAGGAGAATGGAGGAGAAGAGATTGTGGCGTGGTCATCCCCCTGGGAGGTGATTTCTCATTTTCTGTCTATCTATCTCTGTCTGTCTTTCTGGCAAGCACATGTGTCCTATAGCAAAAACCTCTCAAAAAAAAAAATTAGCCATCAATAGAAGCTGCTCAGTTTCATTATAGGAAGGAGGATCCCCTGAAATACCAACCATCGCTATATTTTGTGATTGGGGAAACATAGTGTGAGGTTATGCTATAATAATAGAAGCATTATTATCCAGAGGGAAAAAGTTGGAAGTGAAGAGTATTTGCCAGTGTGTCTCCAGTACAGTCCAGCAAGAGGAAATAATAGACCAGTGTTTGTATCTGAAGGAAATACCCCAGAGAGAAGGCTAACAACTGCAGAGTACTTTAGTTTGCACGGCGCCTTCATGCACGTTCTCTCTTTCAACGTTCACAGTTGCTTCATGCACTTGGTATCATTATCCTTCTTGTTTTATTGAGGAGGTAGAGCCTGGCTGATAAGTGACTTTCCAAGGTCACTTGGCCTATGAGGGTGTCTGACTTCAAGGTGATGTCCTTACTACCCCCTGTAGCAGCCTAACATACCAGTAGAAAACCCACCATGCTATGTTACACACAGTTTCTCAGCAACATACAATTTTCTTCTCTGACTCTAACCTCAGCAAGTCCTCTTTTGATTAATGATTTAGTTTCTTGGGAGAGGCAAAGCTCTAGAAGATAATAACTGCACTCAGGGCTGGTGTCAGGGCTTTACAACCTGTGTAGTTGCATGGAGTCCTGTGCTAGGAAGAGTTTACCTTTGGTTGAAAGCTTTGTTGTAATTGTTCTAAAATTCTTTTATTTTATTTATTTATTTATTTTAGAAGTTTTTGCCTTAGGATGCATGCACTCACTGGAGAGAGAGACAGAGACAGAGAGAGCAAGAGGGAAAGTGAGAAATCATTCCCAAGGGGGAGATGGCCATGCTGCAATCCCTTTTCCTCAACTCTCCTCCCAGGATCTGGGACATGCACGCACATGTGCCTGGTGTGTTTCAAGGCCCCCGGGACTCAAAGTGCGGTCGGCCCTTATGGGAGTCCAACGACATAACTGCTATGCCATATGCTAGCCCTTGCCCTGAAATTCTTAATCATTCTTCATAACGGGATCGGTATTTTATATTGCATGAGATACTACAAATTATGCAGTCAGTCCTGACTGCGCAAATATGGCTACCAGCTGGTCTTGGGTGGCTGGGTAATCAGCCTATGTCCTGGGCATGTGGGATTTGGAAATGAGGACAGGAGAGGAGTGGAGGCAGCATTGCTTGAGAAGAAACGTTTGGAAAGACAGAGTGGTAGAGCATACAGCTTCCTCCTCTTAGGAGGAAGCCGTCTGGGAAGCTCAGTCCCTTTGGTTCCTTCCAGAATGTCTGTGATGAAAGAGTCAACTCAACAGATCTGCATGCTTACAGGCCTCCGAGAAAAACATGATATACCTTTGACCAACAACTTGGAATGTGGACCCTGAAATCGCTTTTTTATTTTTCTTGCCAGAGGATACACGTGCTTGCCAGAGAGAAACAGAGAGAGAGGGAGAAAGCGCCTCCCAGTGGAGCATGGACATACTGCAATCCTTTTTCCTCCATTTTTCCATCCTTCTGAAACTTGGGTTGTGTCTGCACATGGCCCAGAGTGTTTTTCAAGCTGCTGGGTCTGGGATTCAAGTTGCATGGTCATCCATGTGGGATCTAGCTCCCATTACTACTAGGACATGGGGCTGGCCTAGAATTTTCTTTACGTCCGTGGCTGGTAGTTTTGTTATGTATACTTGGAAAAATGGATCATGTCCTACTGGCTTGTCAGGTTGCTTTGCACAAATATCAAGAGTAATGCTGGGCTGGCCCCATGGCACAGAGATTGGGCACCATGTGGAGGAAGCTGAATCCCACATGGCTAACCAGGGTTTAAGTCCCAGTCCCTTCAACTTCATGCTGGGTGTGCACCTGTGTCCAGGATCCTGGTAAGATGGAGAAAAATGCAGGGGAAAGGATTGCAGTGTGACCAGGCCCTGATGGGAAGTGCTTTCTCCCCTCAGTCTTCTAGTGCATACATGCATTTTCTGGCATCAAAATTAGAAAAAAATCAAGAGGGCACCTGGGGTCATTGTTGGTGTCTTGAGGCTTGGTGTTCGGCCAGGTTCTGTAGCAGGATGAACTTGTGTGATCCGCTTACTACAAGGACCCTGGATTTTGAGACTCCAACTTCCTTGAGCAGAGATAGTCCAGACATTCTGCCGGATCTGTCAGAGAGAAGGCACTCTCCTGAGTGCCTGAGTGGGGAAGGACATTGGAAGCCCGGGCTGGGTCCCTCGGGACTGTCTCTGGCCTTCTCTGGATGCACATCTATTTCTTGCTGCTTTTTTGGGCATCTTTCGCTGTAATAAATGTTAGCCATGAGTTTAACTCATCACTGAGTCTTGTGAACATTCTGGCAAATCACTAAACAAGACAAAGTCTTACACTAACTCCTAAAAAGGTCTGTATGCTATTTTCTGCTTTTTGATGTTTAGAATCATTTGTTTTTCTGGATGTCTGTAAATTTCATGTAATAATAATAAAGAGTGATAACAACGATATTTGTAATGATAAAGTTCAGTCTCAGTCTAGCCTTTCCCCCCCTTCCTTAGAGATAGGGTCTTGCTGTGTTGTCTAGGCTGGCCTTGAACTTGTGATCCTCCTGCCTTAGCCTTCCAAGTAGCTGGAACTACATGTATGCCGTCACACCCTGTATCCCAATATAGTCTTCTCCTGAAACTCTTT
The DNA here is from genome assembly GCF_000334495.1 of Tupaia belangeri chinensis. Classification (NCBI taxonomy): domain Eukaryota; kingdom Metazoa; phylum Chordata; class Mammalia; order Scandentia; family Tupaiidae; genus Tupaia; species Tupaia belangeri. The sequence continues at coordinate 1,513,262 of NW_006160094.1, forward strand.
CCTAATTTGAAAAAAAATTTTTTTAGAGGTTTTTGCCTTAAGATGTGTGCTTGTCCCAGAGAGAGAGAGAGAGAGACAGAGATAGAGAGAGAGAGACAGAGAGACACAGCAAGAGGCAAAGTGAAAAGTCACCCCCCAGGGCAATGGTCACCCCACAATCCTTTCTCTTCCATTCTCCTCCTGAGATCTTGGATACACACGTACACGTGCTTGGCATGATTTTGAAGCCACCAGGTATGGGACCCAGACCACAGTCAGCCATGTGGGAGTCCAGCGATGTAACCACTATGCCATCTGCTGGTCCCAGAAATTACTCTTTTTTTAATGAAGATTTTGGAAGGTCTGGTTGAGTTTAAAAGGTTTTTTCAAAACCCCACAAAATCCCATATGATTTGGATGCCTTTCGACCATTTGGAGAGCATCTTTCATTTTGGAGACATGTGCACTTGCTAAAATAGACTTGGAACAGCTCACAGAGCACATGCCTTTGGGTCCTCTTGGATTGATTACTGCCATTCTCTCTTCTGCAGCATTCCAGAGGCACTGACTCATAGATTGCACTGTTTCGAAACTCTACCACATATGTCCCTGCCAACCCTAGCTCAATTTTTATATCTTTACAAAAACTTGACCTCTGATGAGGTCTTAGGTTCATTTAATAATCCACTTAGTTAAAAATAACTAGAGTTAGATTTCCTTCACGTAGTATTTGTCTGTATAGTTAGCTTTCACATTTGGTTAAGGCACATACTATAATTAAAGTACCGAGATACATGTTTAGAAAATATCAGAAAAACTCTCATTTTTCTAATTTAGTTCACCTTATGTCTCCTGACTATCAAGAATCCTCTTAGTTGTGGGACTAGCAGATGGCGTAATGGTTACGTCACTGGACTTTCACATTGTCAACCACAGTTCAAGTCCTGGACCCGACAGCTTAAACTCACACAGGGCGTGTGTGCGTGCGTGCCCAAGATCCTGAGAGGAGAATGGAGGAGAAGGGATTGCGGTCTGGTTATCCCCCCCCGGGGGTGATTTCTCGCTTTCTGTCTGTCTTTCTTTGTCTTTCTGGGGAGTGCATGTGCCCTGTGATGTGCCCTAAAAAAAAAAACCCCCTCCCAAAAAAAAAAAAAAAAGAATCTTCTTAGTTTTTACTGTGCATATGATTATTTTATCATTTTAATATCTTTTATTTTTTTTGCCATAGGTCACATGTACTCCCCAGAGAGAGAGAGAGACAGTGAAAGGGAAAGTCAAAAATTAGCCTCCCCCCTCCCCCCCAGGAAGGATAGTCACACCACAATCCAGTCTCCCCCATTCTCTCAGGATTTGGGGCATGCACACACACATACCTGATGTGATTTTCAAGCCTCTAGTTCCGGGACTTGAACTACAGTCAACTGTGTGGGAGTCCAGTGCCTTAAGCACCACACCGCCTGCTGGTCCCCCATTTTAAGATCTTTAACTGAAATTCCTTGTTGAATATTGGAATATATATGTGTGTGTGTATATAATATGTTATGTATAATATATATTAAGATATACTATTGAAATATATATCTGTGTGTATTATATATAATATATACTATATAGAGTTGTCAGAAAAGTCATGACACATTTTTACATAGAAAAACATAGAAAAAATACATCATGACTTTTCCAATGACTATATCTATCTATCTATGTATCTATCTATCTATCTATCCTTTGCTTTGCTTTTTATAAATCTTTATTACAATCAGTGATGTACAAAAGCAAGTTTCTGTAAAGTAATGGTAATCCTTATGCTTTCATCATTATAACTGAGGTTTGCATAGAACTCCCATTGCCTCACTTGATCTAAATCATCTAAGGAATTGGGCATTATGGGAGTGAAAGGAATTGCCACCGCCATGTGGGCATCCACTGGAAAAGCTCAAGGTCGTCATGTCACTATGCCATGGTTCAAAGGTGTTCCCCACACTTTATGTATCGAAATTTGGTTATATTGTGAAGCTATTAAGAGAGTGAAAACTTGAATCAATTATAGTATTAAATGATGGGGCCTTTGGGAAGTAATTTGCATTAATTAGATAAGGTTTTCAGAATGGGCTTCCCAAGATTGACTCTTTTGTGGCTTTATTTATTTATTTATTTATTTATTTATTGTTTACTTACTTGAGAGAATTTTGCTATAGAGTGGGTGTGCTCATAGAAGAGACAGAGAGACAGAAAGGAAGAAATCACCCTCTCCACACACACACACACACACACACACACACACACACACAGGGATGGTCATGCCCCAATCCCTTCTCCATTCTCCTCTTGGATTTTGGGTACACACATATACCTGGGTACGGGACTTGAACCATGGTCAACCATGTGGGAGTCCAGTGCCTTAACCACTATGCCACCTGCTGGCCCCTACTCTTGGTAAGCTTATAAGACAGACACAGGAACACAGGCAACTGTTGCTGTGATGCTCTGAGTCACCTTTGGGTTTGGCAGAGTCCCCACCAACAAGAAGACCGTTATCAGATATTTTTCCCTTGATCCTGGGCTTCTAAAACCATGAGAGGAACAAACCACTAGTCTTTTTAAACCACCCAGGTACAGGTATTCAGTTAGAAAGCAACAGAGAACGGATAAAACACGAAAGACCAATGTCGTGTATGTTCCCATGTCTCTCCTAAACCATTCTCCTTTCTGCAGTGAGTCTAGAAGGAAAACTGTCTCTGTTAAAGGCTGCTATGGGGATAGAGGGCATTTGCAGAGACATTTAAATCTGTGAGGTTAACCAATATTTTTTTTTTCAATGTGCCAGCCACATGGTGGATACACTGGAGGATCCAAAACGGAAGAGTAAAACATAGTCCCTGGTGACCTGGGACTGCTCAAGAAGGGTTACAATAGTGGCTAGATTGGGATAAACAATATATAGAAGGGCCGTTGTTCCAGGGGGAGGAGGGAATCACAACTGGTGTGGTGTGGGCTGAGGGGCTAAGAAGTGACAGGAAGGACTTACAGAGAAGCACTTCAATGACATCTCCAGGAATTTCAAATGTGGATATTGCTGGATCAGGTTTAGATGAATAATTCCACTGCCTTTTTTTTTTTTTTTTTTTGTAGGGGTTTTGCTTATAGGGCGTGTTTGTGCGCGCAGAGCTTGACAGAGAGACAGAAAGTGAGAAATCACCCCCCAGGGGGGACGACCACTCCACAATCCCTTCTCCTCATTTCTCCTCTTGGGATTGTGGGCACGCACGCACACGCGCCCAACGTAAGTTTAAGGCACCGGGTCCGGGACTCGAACCGCAGTCGGCTACATGGGAGTCCAGTGACATAGCCATTATGCTAACCACTGGTCCCGCAATAACTTTACTGCTCTTCACAGATCAGGTTGGTAAGTGTTCACACACACATACACACACACACACACATAACAAACAAAAAACAAAACCATGCTCATTAATGCTTGAAGTTTCTTTTTAAGAGTTATTTATATAATCTTATTTATTATTTTTATTATTTTTTAATTTGCTATAGGGCATGTGCATTCACCAGAGGGAGAGAGCTAAAGCAAGCCCCCAGATCCAGGACTTGAACTGCAGTTGGCCGTGTGGGAGTCCAGTGCCTCAACCACCAAGCCACCTGCTGGCCCTTTAGACAGGTCTTAAAGCGAAGACAAGAGGTTTCCAGAAATACAGTGCACTCTGGAGTAAGCAGAGGTCTCCAGGAACCTCTCTGCATGTAAATAAGTTATAGCTATATAAAAAACAGACTTGCTGATGATAAAAGAGAATAGAAGCCCAACTTCTTGATGCCCAGTAACGGCATCAAGATTCATATTCTGAAGAAAAACCTTATCTAAAGCAAAGAATAATAATTTGATAAACTTCCTCAGACATTTTACACATGGGATCTCTTTCACTTTTTTTTTTTTTCAATAGTTTCCTTTAGTCATTTTTCAATTTATTAAACCTAGTTTTTGGCTCTTAGGTTCAAGTCCACAGACTCTGAGGGAGCCTGAAGACCAAGAATTTGTTCTGGAGTGATCAGTAATCTGCCCCCCTCCCCTTTTGTTCTTTCTAAATAGCCAAGGATTGTGATTTAGCCAAACAGCATGAACAGTGACAGGCCACCAAATTAATACCTGGCAGCTAACTGCCCCTGTCTTGGAGCGAGTGATTTCATCTGAGCTGTTAGACACCAAGACAAGCTGGAAGCTCTGGGCAAAGGTTGCTGGGAGTAAAGAGGTGGTTTGTGCTCCCCTCTGAGGCGCCACCTCCCTCACGGAGGCACTTGGTGGCGGGCCCCTGGGGACCAATACTGAGGCCACTGGCATGCAGCCATAGGGAAAGGGCATCCTTTCAGCTGGGAGGCTCTGGGTGGGGACGTTACAGCTCCCTGTTTCAGCACAGTCTCCAGCTCAGGGACAAGAGCAGTTCGCTCTTGAGGTGGAAGACAACACGCCCCCGGGGAGGTCTGCCAGGGAAAAGCACCCTCAACCTGCCTCCCACAGGGGACTCTCTGGCTGCCTTGTTAATCTTTAAAGCTTACAGGGGCAATGTCTGACCTCGTGAGTGGCTTGTGCCAGGGGAGGAATGCACAGGAAGAGGACAGGACATAGCATCAGCAGTCTGGAGTGATAGAAGACATGAGGATGAGGGGGCTTTTGAAGGCCAAGACTAGAGCTGCCTTGTCTAATTTTACTTTATTGTTTAATCCCTGGAAACTCAGACGTCACAGAAAAACAAATTTCACAAGGAGAACGTTTTCAAACAAAACAAAACAAAAAGATGTTTTATTCTACATCCTACTCTTTGAAGTTTAACAAAGAGGTGACTCCTGAACAAGTAGGGATCAAACAGAGCCTTGAAGTCGGCAAGCTGGGAGCCAGCGTGGGGCTTCGAAGGATAAAACTCGGTGCTTAGATAATGAACATAAATGAGAACATTGAAAAGAAGGCAAAACATGATTGTATCTTTAAATGTTATTTTGAGTTATTATTTTACCTTGTTTTCTTAATCCAGAAAAATGGATTTATGTCATAGTAGCTGCCTCCTTGTTTAAAATAGTGACATGGCTAGGGCTGGCAGGCGATGTGGTGGTCAACATAGTGACGTGGAGATCTTCATGGCAGTCCCAAGGTCTGTGAATATTGTGACCACTAGTGTGAAGTGTCTCCAACCTCTGGCAGTGGTGGGTTTGGTTCAGTCTGGTATTTACGGATCCCCTTCGAGGTGTCATGGCTGGCTGTTTCCTGCTCTGCAGAGAGGAGTTTAAAAGATTCGGGCTGGCAGGTGGCACAGTGGTTAAGAGCGCTGGACTCCCAGATGGCCAACTGTGGCTCAAGTCCCAGACCTGGTAGCCTGCTTTCTCACGTTCCCTCTCTCTCTCTCTCTCTCTCTCACTTGCTCTGTCCCTCTCTGGTCAAATAAAATAAAAAAATAAATAAATAAAAATTAAAAAAATTTTTTAAAAGAGTAATAACATACTTAGTGTAGACAAAGTGCTGGCAATGTACAAAGTAAGGAGGAGTAAATTCTGGCTGGAAGAAGGGCTACACTTCACAGATTTTGGCAGGACTCTGCAGGGAGAGTAGGATTAATGTGGGCAAGAGATTCCTTCAGGATATGCTCAAAAGCCTCAACTGTTCTAGCGATTCAATATATCCCATTCCCAGGGATTCCAGGAGGAGAAAGACGGGCAACTACCCAGGAGAAATGGGGATTTGGGATTCAAAATCCTCAGTGCGCCTCCTGGTATCTCAAGCCCTTTGGGGATGATTCTGTTGGGGAACTCGGTGGTTAAGGAAGAATTTGGGCTGATAGGCTGGGGAAGGGCAGGAAGGGGATTCAGACCTCACAGAGCGGCCGGAAGACTTCCCATCCTGGATCTGCTCTTCCTGAGACTCTGCCTCATTGGGTCCATGGGATCCACTATTATCCTTGACTAACTACCCATTTGCTTCAGCTGGTTTGAATTGGGGATCTATCACTTCAGCTAAAATAATCCTGACTGAGTGAGCTTGTAGCATAATGTTAAGGCGCCGGATCCTCCATGCTGACGGTGCAGTCCAAGCCTCAGACCCGGAAACTTGAAAACTGTGCTGAGCATGTATGCATGCATGCCCAAAATCCCGAGAGGAGAATGGAGGAGATGGGATTGCAGTGAGGCCATCCCACCTAGGTGGTGAGTTCTCACTTTTTCTCTCTCTCACTGTCTCTCTTTGATGAGTGCACGCACTCTATGCAAACAAAATAACAAATACAGAATCTGGACTGATCTAATACCATTATCTGGATTTTTTCTCATTAGGCAATGATTACCTCTGAATCATGATGCCTATTTATTTATTTATTTATTCTCTCTCTCCGATCGCATGTCAAATATGTTAAGCCACCTGCAGAACTGTGTTGATCTTTGCTGCCTTGGGCAATGGGCAATGGGGTCACACAGTGACGAACATCTCATCGGGGAAGGGAGAGCTCTCAGCTTTAGGCTTCACATGGGGCAAGAAGCTTTCTGAAAACTGCTTGGGTAGGGCTCTATGAATTGGTACGTATCCTGGAGCTCTAACAAAAAAGATTTAGTTGCCTTCAGAACTCTCCTGTCTTCTAAGCTGCTTTTCATTATCCCTCCCCTACTCGCTTCCCCCTGTCCTTCAGGGATCTCAACAGATGCTTGTGTCAAGGACGCTTCTGACAAAAGTCTATTCATCAGCTTAGCAGAGAAGGCAGAGTCGTAGGCACTGGCCTGAATAAAGAAAATAATTGTGCGACTTGAACATTCTGGATCTGCGATACCATGTAGACAGTCTCCTTGGTGTCCCTTAGTTCTCAAGCTTGGAGTGTAAAAATTAGCATGTTTCGTGTCTTCCTCCTTCTGCTATTGTATATGTCACGTATAGCTCATGGTCAAAGGCAGTTAGTGTTTAAACAGATTCTAATTTCTATGTGAATGCTGACTGCAAGGATCTTCCTTTCACTATTCACTATGGCAGGAACTGTTTTGTCTTGAATGATTCATCCCAAACAGTAGGCATTTCAATCGGTCATTAAGGCACAGCTTGCAAGAACCTGTAGCCTATCTCAACACAAGTTCAACACACACACCTTGGTAGAACCGCGTGGGGAATATGCCTGATAGTCGCTCAGGATATCCCATTCCTGTAGTGCTTTACACGTTTTAGACAGGACTTTGCTGCTGCGAGCCTCCTGCCTCAGCCCTTTAGCTGGGGCTGCAGGTGCACACCGTCATCCTGGCTCTTTCAGACAGGGTCTGGCTGTGTTTCTAGGTGAGCCTTGAGTTCCCATCCTCCTGCATCAGCCTCCATGCGTCACTGAGATCACAGGCCCAGGACCACTGCGCTGCCTTTAGGTTGGACTGGGAATCGAAGCTGGCCTCCGGTTTGGTCCCAGCCTGCAGGGCACAGCAGTGCACCACCATGGCTAGGTCTGTAATGCTTTTTTTTTTTTTTTCTTTTGATGTCATGTGTGCTTGCTGGAGAGACAGAGAAAAAGGGAGGTGGGGTGCAGTGAGAAAGCAGCCTCTATGGGGGATGGCTGCGCTGCAGCCCCTTCTCCTCCATTTCTCCTTTGGGAATTTGGGGCACACACGAACATTGTTTTCAAACTGCCTGGTCCAGGACTCAAGTGCACTGTCAGCCATGTGGGAACCAGCTGCCTTCACCCTAGTGCCCCTGACTGGCCTCTATGATACTTAGAATAAAATCAATAAGGATATAGAAACTACTTTCTACTACCTAAAAAAAGTGAACATTAAAGTCCTTTATTTGTTATTAAATTCAATCTAAAATTCTTTGTTGCAGTAGATATTTTTTTTTTTTTTGGAGAGGTTTTCACTGTAGGGCATGTGTGCTCGCCAGACAGACAGAGAGAGACAGAGAAACAGAAAGTAAGAAATCACCCCCAGGGGGGATGGTCACGCCGCAATCCCTTCTCTCCATTCTCCTCTCGGGATCTTGGGCACGCATGCACACATGCCCGGCGTGAGTTTTAAGCCACCGGGTCTGGGACACGAACCGCGGTTGACTACGTGGGAGTCCAGCGACATAGCCATTACGCTAACTGCTGGTTCCCCGCAGTAGGTATTTTTCATAACTACTATAATAAATAGCTCTTTATTTGTTCTATGTATAAAGTATCATCTATTATGGTTCCAACTAGTGATATGCTAAAATGCAAAATACTGAAAATGCAAAGTCATTTATAAAATCAGCATGATAACGTGAAGACAGCTGAAACTGATTTACTACATGTAATAGCAAAAGTCATGTATGAGCATTGACATATTTCTCAGCAAGAGGTAGTGAAAATAGGGCTGGCTTACTCTTCATATCAGGTTTTTTTTTTTTTTTTTTTTAAGAGAGAGATTGTTTTTGCTATAGAGTATGTGCACTTTCCAGAGAGACAGAGGGACAGAAAGCAAGAAATCACCTCCCGGGAAGATGGTCATACTACAATCCCTTCTCTTCCATTCTCCTTTCAGGATCTTGGACATCCACACACACATACCCAGCCTGAGTTTTAAGCCTCTGGGTTCGGGACTCGAACCTCAGTCGACTATGTGGGAATCCAGTGATGTAAACATTACGCCATCTGCTTGTCCCTCCTCCTCCTATCAGTTCTGAGCACAAGGCCCTTACATCTATTCGGAATCCAGCTCCATGCTTGGGATAGGTCAGTATCTGTCAAGGGCGTGAGTGACAAGCTCATGACCATTTATCCAGGATGTCTGACATGCCTGCCACATCCAAGAACGCACCGGCAGAAGTCAAGGACTATTAGGATTAACCTAGGGGAAAAGCTAGACTTGGGTATAATCTTCAACTTGAGAACACTTCCTCTTTACCAGACAGTCTAAATTCTTAAATGATTATTTCTCGATATAGTCCATTAAATGCCTTTTAACTTGTTTAAATTCATTCAACTTTGAGTTATTTTTTTTTTAGAGAGATTTGCTGCAAGGCACATGCTCTCACCAGAGAAGCAGAGAGGGAGAGAAAGTGAGAAATTAGCTCCCCCCCCAGGGGATGGTTACACAGCAATTTCTTCTCCTCCATTCTCCTCCAGATTCTGGGCATACATGCACGGGCACCTGCCATGAGTTTCAAGTCACTGGGTCCGGGACTCAAACCATGCTCAGCCATGTGGGAGTCCAGTGCCTTCACCACTACTCCACCTGCTGGCCCCTCGACATTGAGTTATTTAAGTACAGAGAATGCCTGTCTCTGTGATGTATGCAGACACCAAAGGCACACGCTGAAGACATGCAAAGAAAATGATTGAGTAGGAAAAATTGTAGAGCTGAGGCTACCACAGAATTAATATTAATTCAATACCCTTTTCCCCTTTTAGTTGCCAAAGAGTATGTGCTTGCCAGAAGGAAAAAGAGACAGAGGGAGAAAGCATCTCTAATGGGCTATGGTCATTCCACAATCCTTCCTCCCTATTTCTCCATTCTGTCAGGATCTTGGGCATGCATGTATGCATTCTAGTATTTTTGAAAGCCACTCAGACAGGGATTCAAACCACAGTTGGCCCTATGAGATCCAGCTCACCTAATTTTTTTTTTTGAAGTTTTTGCCTTAGGGCACATGCACTCATGGGAAAGGGTGAGGGAGAG
>NW_006160094.1:1522906-1539246 GCF_000334495.1 Tupaia belangeri chinensis
GAGAAATTAGCCCCCAGGGGAGATGGCCCCGCTGCCATCCCTTCTCCATTCTCCTCCTGAGATCCTGGGCATGCACCCACACATGTCTGGCATGAGTTTCAAGCCACCAGGTCCAGGATTTGAACCACAGGCAGCCACATGGGAGTCTAGCAACATAACTGCTACGCCACCTGCTGGCGCCAATCCACCTCACTTTAACCAGCAGGCTATGGGTTGGCTCTAAACACTTTCTTTTTACTTTTTCTTTGTGAACAGAGGATAAGCTGTGTCTGTAGCTTAGATCCAAAATTGAGAGAAGGAATTAAGGCAGGTCTTCTAGAAAGTTCATCTGCAAATAGGAAGGTTATTTTACTGACGTTTACAGATCCCAGACCATGTGTGTTGCCTGTATTTCCAGGTAAGTAGTTGGCCTGGGTGAAACCACACACACTTTTGGCCTGTCCTCATGGTTGTCTAAGATGTAACATGTGGTCTGAGCATGGTTCATAACGTTGTTTGTGACTCTAACAGGGACCCGAATCACTACCTCTACCTCCTGAGTATTAGGGTCTAGAGCTGTGCCATCCAGTAAGGTGGCCTCATGTGATAATTTACACTGCAAAGAAATCAAGTCGAAACTCAGTTTCCCAACCCCCATTCCCAGTGCTCCGTAGTCACACACAGTCAGCGCCCAGCGGTTATGGTGTTGGGCAGTGTGGACCGAGGTCTCCATCACCACTGGACATTCCCTGGGCTGTGCAGGCTACATCCTCGGTACTTGAAGCTGAGAATTAGCAGCAGAAATTTCGCCTGCGACTTGTAAGAAGTGTAGATCATGGGTCAGCCGGTGGCATGGAAGTTAAGGCACTGGACTCCCACATGGCTGACTGTGGTTCAAGTTCTGAACCTGGTGGTTTGAAAAAAATCACACCAGGTGCATGCTCATGTGCATGTGTGTGTGTGTGTGTGCCCCAAATCCCTAGAAAGTAGAGAAGAAGGGATTGCACTGTGGCCATCCCCCTTGGGAGGTGATGTCTCCCTTTCCCTCTCTCTGTCTCTCTCCGGCTAGTGCATGTACCCTATGGCAAAAAAAACAAGAAAAAAAAGAAAAAAGAAATGCAGAATCTCAGTCATACCCCTTCCCTAGATCTACTGAGTCAGAACCTGCTTTTTACAAAGATCCTCAGATGATTTGTATATATGCCATTCACATTTAAGAAGCACTGGTCTAGAGCTAGCCCCATAGCCTAGTGGTTAAGAGAGCCAGATCCCACATGGCCAACTACGGTTCAAATCCTGGTCCAGGTGGCTTGAAAAACATGTTGGCCACGTGTGTATGTGTCTATAATCCTGATGGGATGGAGAAATGGAGGGATTTTGGTGTGGCCATGCCCAATGGGGGTTCTTTCTTTGTCTCTCAGACTAGCATACGTGCCCTCTGGCAATTAAAAAAATAAAAATAATAAAGCAGTAGGTTAGACATTTGAGGAGGCACACCCTAAGCCTTAGCAGGAGCAGGAAAGAACTACATGCAGAGCGGGCTCAGGAGGGATAGTCCCTTTCTCTAGGAATGTACCTTTGCTGGGAACCAGCAGTTAGCGTAATGGCTATGTTGCTGGACTCCCACGTAGTCGACTGCGGTTCGTGTCCCGGACCCGGTGGCTTAAAACTCACGCCGGGCGCGTGTGCGTGCGTGCCCAAGATCCCGAGAGGAGAATGGAGGAGAAGGGATTGTGGCGTGACCATTCCCCCTGGGGGGTGATTTCTCGCTTTCTGTCTCTATGTCTCTCTCTGTCTGTCTGGCGAACACACGCGCCCTACAGTGGAAATCTCTCAAAAAAAAAAAAAAAAAAAAAAAAAAGAAAAGGAATGTACCTTTGCTATGACTTCTTAAAACCTCAAGAGAAACACACAGTTACCTAAAGCTATCTTCAGCAACTGGCATCTCTACACTTGTTGGGGTTGGTCCATGCCTCCTGCCCGACCGTCTCATAAAAACAGCTGGACATTTATTAAGCCCCTACTCTGAGCCTACATTGTTACAAGTGCATCTGGTACATTTTGACTTATTAATCCTCGTAAATATCCCCCTAGGTGACTTCTACTAGAGAGATTTTTGCTATAGGGCATATGTGCTCACCAGAGACAGAGATACAGAAAGCAAGAAATCACCCCCCCACCCCCCTCAGGGGGATGGCCACATACTAGTCCCTTCTCCTCCTCTCTTGGGATTTTGGGTATGCACACACACGTGCTCTGCGTGAGTTTCAAGATGCTGGGTCTGGGACTCAAACTACAGTTGGTCACGCAGGAGTCCAGCGACATAACTGTTATGCCATCTGCTGGTCCCAATTATTAATCTTATTTTACAAATGAGGATTCTGAGACCCAAAGAATGGAGGTGAGCTAAGGTCACAATGGCCCAGCCCAGGCTCCAACTCAGCCATGCAGAGGACCTCTCCAGCCTCCTGCAGTTCCTGGAGAACTACAGCTTCAGGACTGGCTCCCCAGGTGATCTGGGCTCCCACAGCACATGACATTCAACAGCATGGAAAGGATGACATGTCTGTCATGCTCTCTCCTGGTTCCACTTGACTCTCTAAGGGGCTGTGTAGTGTGCCCTCCACCCCCGCTCTGAAGGGACAGTGACAGACCTCCTCATGCCCTGGCTATCACCTCAGCCTACTGTTAACTCCCTTCTCCTTAACCCTCAAGAAGAATTCAGAAACAGATAAATGCAAGGCAAAATCCTAATGCAAGCCACGCACTGGGGGAATGCAGCCCGCCTGGGGCAGCAGCAGAACAATCAGCTGTTTCCTGCCCAACCTAAGTGGCTCGGGTGAGTCATCACTTTCCCTGCCCCAGCTGAGGCGTGGCTCCTCCAATCCCTTTCAAAATGCTTCCGCCCTAAAATGCTCAAGCCGGCCTGTTAAGTCTTGAAAGCCAACTGTTTCAGTGCCTCTTTTGGATCTCATGAATTAAAAATGTCTGCACTTAAAGCCCAAAGTGCCCACTAACACGCTAAATTAACTCTGTTGGCCCTTGGCAGACATCAGACTACCCACATGCATTAAGGTCTGTGGGCAAGGGGGCTCGCCTCTCAGATGATGACACAGGCGTGTGGGCGAAGCCCGCTGTGGCCGACTGATGCCAATCTGGCTGGCTTATGAAAGTGCAGGTCTGGGGTATGTGTGATGCACTGCTCAGAGCCAACTCCACTCCGTGGACCATGGACCCTTCTAGCTCCTCTCTGGGTCTCTGCTTTGCTTGTTTGAACATCAGATGCTAAATTCTGGAAGGGCAGAGATGTTACTCTGTACCCCTACCCTCTGCTCATGGGTGTCCAGCAGAGGGCCCCACATGCAGTTGGCGCTCAGTAGATGTTTATCATGAGTGCTACAACTGCACGGGGTCTCCAGTGACTACTATTATTACTCAAGAGCCAAAAAGAGCTTCATGGTGTTTTGTGGCTTTCCAGGCTCCTCCTCCAATAAATTGACTTTTATTTTCTTAGGGTGCATGTGCTTGCTGGAAAGAGAGAAAGCACCAACTAGGAGGGATGGCCATGCTGCAATCCCTTCTTCTCCAATCTCCTCTGGGGATTATGGGGCACACACACACACCCCTGGTATATTTCTCTCACTCTCTTTTTTTTTAATAGGGCACATGCGTTCACCAGACAGACAGAGACAGAGAGACAGAAAGCGAGAAATCACCTCCCAGGGGGGATGGCCATGCCGCAATCCCTTCTCCTCTGTTCTCTTGGGATCATAGGCACGCACGCACACGTGCCCGGCGTGAGTTTAAACCACCAGGTCCGGGACTCAAACCGAAGTCGACTATGTGGGAGTCCAGCAACATAGCCATTATGCTAACTGCTGCTCCCGGCCCCTGGTATATTTCTCAAACTGCCAGATTCAGAACTAGAACTGTGTCGTTGGCCGTGTGGGATCCAGCCACGTTAACCACATCACTCAGCTGATCCAAACTGTATACAATTTCAGATTATGAATGTTTATACTAGTTCTATTTGATAACTGGGAGGGCTGAAGTTGAGTGAAGTTACAATCTGGCTTCCACTCAATCTGCAGGATAAAATTCAGTGTTCCTTGTTTACACAGTGAGGTTTTATTATCTAGGAACCGCAGAGACCTAGGAGGAAAAAAGAGGATCACAAACAGGCACTGGGGCCAAGCGAGGGGATCTGAGACAAGAAAGCGATTTTCTCTCTGTGGCAGTAGAATTTTTCAGGGGGCGGATGCAAAGCGAAGGGGCTGGGCCTCTGGATCTAGACCCACAGCCTGTTTTCCCTGACGAACCTGGAAAGGAAGAGAAACTGGGGTGGGGATGGAACCAGCAAACACAGAAGCCACCCCGGATAGGCACATGCCAGGGCTGGCCTCCGTGGCATGTGTCCCTGCCAGGACACAGCTCCAGGGCACCAGACAAGAGCACTTATCTTAAATAGAGGAGACCTGGAGACAGCGTTTCAGGGCAGGGCCGATGACGTCAGGGCCTGTGCTCTCAGCCTGAGCTGGGCAGCGCCTTTCTGGTTGCACCACATTCTGCAGACGCCCACATTCCGGCTCCTTTCAAGCCAGTGAGATGGATTTGAGTGGATGCTTTCATGTCCAGATAAGATTCTGGATCCTTAAATGGCCTTTAAAGAACCAGCATTTTTTGGTTTGTGTTAGTTTACAATAGGGCATATACACTTGCTGAGAGAGACAGAGAGGAGAGAGAGAGAGACAGAGAGAGAGAGAGTGACCTCTCCGGGGAGATGGCCACTCCAAATCCCTTTTCCTCTAATCTCCTTTCAGGATCCTGGGCTGGCTTGCACACGTGCCCAGTATAGTTTTTAAGTGGCTGGGTCTGGGACTTGATAGAAGCAGTCAGCCATAGAATCCATTTCTTTCTTTCTTTTTCATTTTGGAGAGATTTATTGCTGTAGGGCACTTGTGCTCTCCACAAAGACAGAGACAGAGAGACAGAAAGCGAGAAATCACCCCCTGAGGGGGGATGGCCACGCCGCAATCCCTTCTTCTCCATTCTCTTCTCGGGATCCTGGGCATGCATGCACAAGTGCCTGGCGTGAATTTAAGCCACTGGATCCGGGCCTCAAACCATGGTCAACTACATGGGAGTTCAGCGACATAGCCATTATGTCAACTGCTGGTCCCGGAATTGGTTCCTTTAACCTCCACACTGCCCGCAGGCCCAAGGACCATTTTGTCACCCCTGAAAGTTTATTTACCTCTTCTGACAGTGAGAACCAGAGAGACAGCACCCCAACAGGGTCTTTCTTATTTATTTTTTAAAATTTGCCAGAGGGTGTGTGTGCTCACCAGACGCAGAGAAAGGAGGAAACACCCCCCAGTGGGGTGAATCATGCTGCAATCCCTTTTCCTCCATTTCTCCATCTTGTTGGGAATTTGGGCATACATACACAAGCACCCAGTGTGTTTCTCAATCCACCAGATCTGGGATTCAAACCGTGTGGTTGCCCATGTGGGATCCAACTCCTTTAACTAACAGGCCAGAGAGCAGGCCTCCCCAGCAGGGTTTCAACACTGCTATCCACCGCTAGCCTCAGGCCACCCCAGATCATGGGCACATGTGTGCCCAACGTTTTCAGGAAGGTCTCTGGACAGGAACCTGGAACCGGCCCCTGCGTATGGGCCACATCAGGAACTTCCTGCCTCGTGGCTGAACCAAACCTAGCCCTGAGTGTTCCTGAGAGTCATTGTGTTCAGTGGGTCATTGTGAACAGACTTTCTACTTTTCATTTGTGATTTTGTTATTTTTGTTCTAGGGTGCATACACTCCCCTGTCAGAGACAAGAAAGAGAGGAGAGAACTCACTTCCCGGGGGGGGGGGGAACGGCCATTGCACAAATCTTTCTCTAGTCTCCTCAGGGTGTGGGGCACATAGGTGCATCTGGGTCTGGGACTTGAACTGTGCAGTTAGGCACATGGGATCCAGTGTCCTAACCTCCACGCCAGCTGCTGGCCCTGTATAGACAGACTTTCTGAAATCCTCCTTGAGGGGTTCCTTTTGTACCCTGGTCTCCATTCACTGGCACCATCAGCACACAGCTCGGAGCAACCACCTGGAGTAGGTCCCAGGACAGACACCAAGGATTCTCTACCGCAGAGAGGAGTTGGGTCTTTGCAGGACAGCTGACACATGACTGGGAACTTTTATCTCTACCTTTCTTAAAAGCAGTAAGAGTTTCAAGTATTATAATAGGAACCATTATACAAAGTACTTTAATTTTCCAGTCTCGAGTAATACAACCTCCCTCCCCTTTAACTCCAGGGAACATCAGCCTCTTCCTCTGAGTTCTTGTTTGTTTCTAATAATCAGAGGTTGTGCGTGTTCACCAGAGAGAGAGAGAGAGAGAGAGAGAGGAAGTGCAGAATCACTCTCTCAAGGGCATGGTCACACCACAATCACTTCTCCATTTCTCTATCCTATTGGGACTCTGGGCACACGCACATACCCCTACACGCACACACCTGGTATGTTTTTCAAATCCCTGGGGCCAGGATTCTAACTACACAATTGGCCCTCTAGAATCTGGCTTCTTTAACCCCTAGGCCACAGGATCGCCCCCTCTGTAATTTCATTTAGAGCTTGTTTTGGGCTGGGATGAAGAAGACAGAGCACTGAATTTAAATCAGAAGTCCCGAGTTTGAATTCTGATCTATTACTGGTAGATGGGCCTAAAGTACTTATTTAAAATGTTTTCTTTTCAGAGCTTTGGTTTACTTGTGCATAAAATAAAAATGATCCTGTTACCTTAAAGAATCATTGTGAAGATGACGCGAGACTTCAAGGGAACAGACGTTCAATACATGCTTGGTGAGAGAGCGCACGGCCCCATGTCCCAGGGAGCCAGGCCCTGCCTCAGCTGCATGCATACTTCCTGCCAGTGACGGCCAGGTCTTGCCCATCTCTGGGAGATGGCCAGGCTGTCACAGGTGCTGAGTTAATATTACCGAATAAATGACAAGTGAGCCCTGTAATGCATGACGCTTCAAGGGCATCTGAGGCACGGTGCCACCAGTCCTAATGACCTGGAGGGAGCCCACCGGCCTGGTGTGGGAGCACCCAGTGAAGACAAGGAGCCACAACAGAAGTCACAGCCACTGACTGCAACAGCATAACCAAGGTGTGGAGTTGGAGAGTGCGCCTGTGTCCTGGTTCCAGCCTCTCCGTGGAATGGCATCGCGCGAGGGCCATCTGCATCGGCACACGGTGGGAATCATCTTGTTGCTGAGGGAGTCCCGAGCAAAAGGCTCCTGTAGTTTAACAGACCTGAGGGCAGGGGCTGGGAGTGGGGAGGCCGGGGACCAGGTAACTACTGAATCCCGAGTCAGAGTAGGGGGAAAATGTCTTCAAGTGTCCCCTTTCTCCTCCTCTAAGCAGAGCTTGGGAGAGCCTCCCAAGGCCTCTGCTGAAAGCTGCCGGGTCAAGACTCCAGATGGAGGTGTGCGGGCCAACAGCACAGCTGCTGGTGAAAACAATGCTGGCCAGAAGGCCCGAGTCCAAGACTAAAGTACCTTCCTAAGGTGCCCTCGCGGGCTCCGCACCAAAGTTGTGTGGGAGGGCAGCTTCTCCCAGTGAGGCCTGAAAGACAAAGGCTTCGTAATTGCCCATGGCAGGGTCAGAAAAAGAGAAATCACACAGAGGTGTTTGGCCAGGAGCTCGATCCCCACCAACTATGTTACAATGAAGTAGCCAGAGACTTTAAAAACCTCGTCTACACGTGCCTGGTCTGGTGAGTACAGAGCAAGGATCAGAACAAATTCTCCTGGCCTCTGCTGATATTTCACACTGGGCCGAAAGTGGATCAGTGAAATTACGGGAAGTTGCTCTTGGTCTCAGAGGTTGTCCAGCCCTGGCCAGCTGGGAGGAGTTGCCAACTTCCAAGCCTGTCACGGCAGGGAGAATTTCAACGCCAGGGCTTTGCCGCCTGGCGATATACCTGTGGATGTACTGCATGGCAAAGCAGGAAAGACTGCAATAAGATAACTAATCAATTCACCCTAGAATAAAGCAATTGCACCAGATTATCTGGATGGGCCCAGTGTAATCTCATGGGCTTTTCGCACAGGAGGAAAGCGAATCTGCCAGAGAGTTGCAGTGGAAAGGACACTCGGAGTCCTCTGAAGCAGGAGAAAGATGCGGCCTCTAAAAGGTGAGAATGGCCCATGCTAACGGCCAGGGAAGTCACAGAGCTGTAAATCCCACAACAACACGAGAAGGAGATTCTGCCCACGGCCTGGGTGAGGCTGGCAGTGAATGGTTCCCCAGCCCAGTCTAGTTGGCCCTTTGCTTTCAGCCTTGCGAGACGCTAAGAGAGTACCCAGGAAAGCTCACCTGGACGTGTGACCTTCAGAATCCGTGAGGTCATAAATGGTGTTTTAAGTCACTGTGTTGGTGGTAGTTTGTTACGGTTGTAATAGAAAACAATACAGTGCAAAAGCCCACCATGGAAAGCCATCCTGCCCACCTTCCTCACCTTCCCGCCAGCACCACTGTCAGGCCTGGCCACCACTCTTTTCTTTTTTTTTTTTTTTTTTTTTTTTAACTTATCCTTTTGGTTACAGCGTGGAGAATTTTGTTGCCAAGTCCAGTCCAGACATTCCCGAGTGCAACTCAAAGTTCACCATGACCGGCTGGGGTGGGAAAGCGTGGCCTATTTCTCTGAGGACCACGTGCTTAGTGATGACCTCTTTCCTGCTTCTGGCTGTGAGATTGCCAGTGGAAAACTTCCAGGGCAGGAGCCAGGGTTGCCAGGTAAATCTAGGATGTCCAGTTATGAGTGTCAGTTGAAAAAACAAACAGTATTTTAGTAGGTACAGTAACAACATCATTATTGTAATTATTATTATTTTAAAGAATTATTTTATTTAACTTTATTCATTTATTTTAATTTGACCAGAGACGGACAGAGTGAGAGAGAGCAAGAGGGAGAGAGAGGGAGAGAGAGAGAAAGCAAGCCTTCAGGCCTGGGACTTGAACTGCAGTCAGCCATGTGGGAGTCCAGGGCCCTTAACCACCATGCCACCTGTCTGCCCCATAATTATTATTTTTAAGTCTGGTGCGGTGCTGTAGTTTTGTTTTTTTTTTTTGAGAGATTTTCGCTATAGGGCGCGTGCGCTCGCCAAGACAGACATAGAGAGACATAGAGACAGAAAGCGAGAAATCACCCCCCAGGGGGATGGTCACGCCGCAATCCCTTCTCCTCCATTCTCCTCTCGGGATCTTGGGCACACATGCACACGCGCCCGGCGTGAGTTTTAAGCCACCGGGTCCGGGACGTGACCCGCGGTCGACTACGTGGGAGTCCAGCGACATAGCCATTACGCTAACTGCTGGTTCCCTGGTGCTGTAGTTTGAACTCCCCCCCCTCCCCCATTTATATGTTGAGCCCTTACAAAAGGAGTAAGAGGGTGAAAACTTGATCCTAGCATGATGTCATAAGGTGGAGCTTGGGGAAGATTTGTGATTGGGTGGTTGGGGTGAGGATCCCTAATGGGGCCGTGATGGGTGTATGGCGGGCAGAGCCACTTGGGTGCAGACCACACCTTTGCTCAAGGTTCTGCCTTCCGCTGTTTTGTGATGTCTTTGGACTTTCCAGCCACCAGAACTATGAGGCAAACAAAGCTCTATTTGTGTAATTCACCCAGACTCAGGTATTTCTGTAAGCAACACAGTCACAGACTAAGCTATCTGATCACCTAAAAGGGACCGTATGCTAACACTCAGAGCTTCCTAGAGTAAGTAAAATTTACCAGGAAGGGAATAGGTCGTGACCCAAATTTGATCTAATTTCCTCTTCCTGGGACTTGTGCCCTTTGTCCCTGTCACAGCCAAATCTGATATGCAAAAAGGATCTAATGTCAGAAATTTGCACTTTAGTGGAGATTTTCGTCAGCAGGGTGTGTCCTCGTGAACATGCCCAGCGTGTCTCTCAAGCCACAGAGTCAGGACTCCAACTGCTCAGTGGGCCCTGTGAGATCCTCTGCCTGGACCAGCAGGCCACCCACGGGCCGGCCCTGCTGTTTCTAACGTGGTCAGTTGTGTACATTTCATCCCAGAGAGGGCCGTCCTCACAGCCGACAGGGTTTGGCATTCTTGCTTCAGGACACACCTGTTCAAGAACATTCCCTTGGGGGTCTCAGAGATGCTCCCCTTGACCCTGGGGGCGCCCCTCTCAGCCTCGGAGAAGCCTTCCTTTCAGCGTGGATGATTGCCACTGAAACAGGATCCGTGGACAGGTTTGTCCGGCTCCTCTGATGCAGCACTCTGTGTTTTTATTTTTTTGGTGACAAGTGAATCAGGTTTCCATTAAAAACACGGATGCCCAAAGAGCGGAAAAAGAAAAGCTCTGGCACGACTGGACTCGGGAGGACGACTCTTTGTCTTCATTCTGGAGCTCAGAATGGAAAGTTGGCAGCTTGGCCTGAAAGACGAGAGGGCGTCGGGCAGCTGCTCCGGCAGGAGGGAGCGCCGCCGACAGGGAGGGACTCACGGAGCCTGAACCGTGGATGGGGTGGGGCGGGGCGGTGGGAGGCAGCCCTGGGTTTGAATCCAGGCCTCAGCTCCCAGGGTGGGAGCCCGTTGCCTAATCGTGACATCACTCCAGCGGTTCCCACACCTGTGGCCCACTTTTGAAATGGCTTAGCCATGGGCGCAGAAGCCAACTTTGAAATAAAGTACTCTGTGACTCAGACTGTTAATCTCTGTTTTGACAACCAACAGCAAGCCATTGGAACTTTAGCTCATATTTGGTATGAAAATATCATCATGTAACGCAAGTCTCCCTAATTTACTCCCCACCCCCAAGAAAGTGCCAGTTGTGTGCAGGCAAGGAAGCGGGTGCTCTTGTGGTTGGGACCCGTGGCTAGAATACCTCTCCAGCAGAGGCCCTGGGGAAGAAGTGAAGGACGCAGCCCCGGGGTAAGACCCAAGCTTGCACTCGACTCCCAGTGTCCTTTGGAAGAGGCAATAATCGTATCCGACACTTCACCGGGTCACGGTGGCAATCCAAAGAGATAAGATGTTTTAGCCTGATGCTCTGTAGGTACACGGCTAGGGCAGTTTTCATTTATGTTTGTATTTGTAAACACGTAGTCTCAGAACAAAGCATAAATGACAACGAAGAGGGGTCCTTCACTCTGCTTTCGTGAGCAGGAGAGACGGTGGGGGAGGGGCCAGGGGCAGAGAGAAGGCTGACCCCGTAGCCTGGTGGTTAAGGGATCCAGATCCCATGTGGCTGACAACAGTTTAAATCCTGATTCCTGCAGCTTGGAAAATATTCGGAGGGCAGGTGCATGTGTGCCCCAAATCCTGACAGGTGGAGAGATGGAATAGAAGAGCTTATGGAGCGACCATACCCCACCGAGGGATGCTTTCTCCACACTGCCCCCCGCCAGGTGAGCATACAAATCCCCTAGTAATTCAAAAGAAAGAGAGAGAGAGGCACATAGAGAGACTGCGATCCAGCCCGGCCTCAACTGGCCCCAGAGGATGGACACACATGTGCCCGGGGTATGCAGGGAGGTCTCTGGGCTTGAGCCAGGCGTTTTCCCACGGGTGATTTCCTTGCAGAGTGGTGTCATTTATCTGAGCCACAATCCAGCTCCATGTGCTTTATAGGTATCTGTCACCCACAAGCCCTGTACACATGCGACATTTGGGGAAGCACATGGAATAATAATTTATTTTATTATTATTTTCACGTTGCTACAGGACATGCGTGTTTACCAGAGACAGAGAAAGAGGTAGAGGGAAAGTGAGAAAGCAAGCTGCCAGGTCTGGGACTCAAACCACAGTCAACCATGTGGAGCCCAGCGCCTTGACCACCATGCCACCTGCTGGCCCCGGAAGAATGTGGAATTCTGCCGAGTCAGTTAATAGGAGCATTGCCGGCTGGGCAGCACCTCACTGAGCGCTCCAGGATCTGCAGCCTGCAGAGTTTTCTTTCTCTAACCCGAGTTGCTGTGAGAAGCAAAAATTAAACTCGGACTAACACCAGATGGCCTTCAACATGTTCCTTCAGCAAAAAGTTTGCATCACATTCCTCCCTTCCGTTCGCTGACTCCTTCTGCTGTCGTTCTGCTGTTTATCTATCTGATTTCCGAGTTGGCGCTCTCGTTCAGCTTTGTGTTAGCTGAATTGGCCTAGGAACTAAAAACAATTTCCTGTGGTTTTTGCCTTGCTTTTCTCTGACTAGAAATGAAATCATTCATGTTTACCATCTGCCTACAAGCTGCTACGGTTTCTGCATTTAGAAAGGGAATCTGAATCTGATTTTTCACTGAAGTTTTATAAAGTTCCAAGTGCTTCTTTTTAAAAGTTGTATGTATTTACTTTTTACAAGTTTTATGTATTTATTTCTTCTATGAGGGAGAGAGAGATACAGCATCCCAGCAAGGTCTTGATGTCATGGTCTACTCCCAGCCTCGGCCAGCCCTATCGTGGGCTGAACTCGAACTGGGTACCTTCCTATGTGGGATTGCCTCACAGAGCACTACCATGTGCCACCAGAGAGCTGGCCCCTGAAAGCGTTTTGTTCATAAAAAGAATTATTTATTTAGTTTTATTTGTCATTATTATGATTATTTTAAATTTTCTGCAAGGCACACATGCTCACCTGAAAGAGAGAGAAAGTGAGAAAGCAAGCTGCCAAGTTTGGGACTTGAACCACAGTCAACCATGTGGGAGTCCAGAGACTTAACTACCATGCCATGTGCTGCCCCCCAAAAGTTCTTTGATTCTCTCAAACACACCCCTCCCCCAGAAAACTGTGTCGGCTTACTCCCTGGACTAGGCGTGGCTGTGGCCAGGAGCCCTGTTGCTTCTGCTCTCTCTTTTTAAATTAAAAAAAAAAAATTTAAGACTTATCTATTTATTTTAGCTCAACCAGAGAGATAGAGAGAGAGAGGGAAAGTGAGAAAGCAAGCTACCAGGTCCAAGATTTGAACCGTGGTCGGCCATGTGGGAGTATTGAGCACCCCAACCACCTCACCACCTGCTGGCCCCCTTTAAATTTAATTTCTTCTCCTTCTTCTTCTTCTTCTTCTTCTTCTTCTTCTTCTTCTTCTTCTTCTTCTTCTTCTTCTTCTTCTTCTTCTTCTTCTTCTTCTTCTTCTTCTTCTTCTTCTTCTTCTTCTTCTTCTTCTTCTTCTTCTTCTTCTTCTTCTTCTTCTTCTTCTTCTTCTTCTTCCTCCTTCTTCTTCTTCTTCTTCTTTGAGAGTTGTTCCTTTCTCTTCCCCCCGCTCCCTTCAGGGTATGTATGCTTGCTGGAGAGAGAGAGAGACAGAGACAGTGAAAGGGAAAGTGATAAATCACCCCTTGCAGAGCTGGTCACACCACAATCCCTTCCATTCTGCTCTTGGGATTTTGGGCATGCATGTACATGTGTGGCATGAATTTTAAAGCTACTAGGTCTGGGACTTGAACTATAATTGAGTACATGGGAGTCCAGTGATGTAACCATTATACCACATGGTGGTCTCTCTCTTTCTTTTTTTTTAAGTTTGCTATAGGGCACATACACTCACTAGACACACACACACACACAGAGAGAGAGAGAGAGAGAGAGAGAGAGAGAGAGAGAGAGAGAGAGAGAGAGAGAGAGAGAGAGAGAGAGAGAGAGAGAGAGAGAGAGAGAGAGAGAGAGAGAAAGCAAGCCGCCAGGTCCGGGACTTGAACTATGGTCATCCATGTAGGAGGCCAGCACCTTAACCACCATGCCATCTGCCACCCCTGCCATTCCCCCCATTCTTAGTATTCACCCTCCTGTGTCCATTATAAGTGTTTTGTGTTTCTCTGTGGTCTTTCCTTCCTTTTAAACCCTACCATCGCCGTATGTTCACGTTCACAGCAGCAGCATTCACGATAGCTAAAGTGGGGAAGCAACCCAAGTGTCTACCCGTGAGTGAATGGATACATAAATATGGTATTTCTGACAAGGGAATATTGTCTGGTCTTAAAAGGTAATTCTCTA
Source organism: Tupaia belangeri chinensis (assembly GCF_000334495.1). NCBI lineage: Eukaryota > Metazoa > Chordata > Mammalia > Scandentia > Tupaiidae > Tupaia > Tupaia belangeri. The sequence continues at coordinate 1,536,909 of NW_006160094.1, forward strand.
TTATGCTGCTACATGGCACTCCTGTCAGCAGCGTTTCCTCCATCTGGTGAGTGGGGAAAGGCAGGCTATCAGTCCAGGCCACAGTGATTGGCCCAAGGATGGGTCTGTGACCAAGTCAGGTCCTTCCTTAGGGTGTTCCATTTGAGTACTAGGAGAGGGAAACAGACTCTATTGGTCTTTAACTTGCTCATTATTTCTTCCACGAACGAGAGAGAGAGAGACAGCACCTCCAATGGAGTCCCAATACCACAATCCACCTTGCCTTCAGCCAGCCCCAGATCCTGGGTACTCACGTAGCCAGAGCACTCAGGGAGGTCTCTGGATGCAAATCCAGACCCTTCCCACGTGGCTCAGCTCACAGAGCTTTACCTTTTATCACTGTGCCACCATCCGGCCCCTCTTCCTTGGATCTTGAGCGCCAAGACTGCTACTCTTTAGTCACTGTTCTTGGAGAAGGCTTGGCTCCTGTAAGATAAATGAGACCAATCCCCAGAGAGAAGCAAAACTGAGCCATGAAGTCATGAGTATTAATAAATTTCTTGTTTGCTTAATCTAGTTGGATTCAAGATCCTGTCACTTGCAACCAAACAATTCTGATTAAGATATTAAGATATAACCTCATCTTTAAGGTTCCATACATATATTATCATGGTGTACTATATTCACTTTTAGAAAATTCTTTATTTTGAAACAATTACAAGTTCATAGGAAGTTACAAAGATTTTCCAAGGAAGTTCTTGTACCCTTCCCCCTGTTTTCCCCAATGGCTACATCTTATATAATTATAGTATAATATCCTAAACAGGAAATTAAAATTGTGACAGGAAAGCAGGAAATTAAATTGTTGGGACAAAGTGTGTATGTGTGGTTCTATGTCCTTTTATCCCATGTGTAGACAAATGCAACCATCACGGCAATGATAATATAGAATTAGTCCGAACTAAAAGATGTCTCTTGTGCTAACCATTCATAGTATGTAACTGATCACTAGTGTCAACATTTTTTCTAAAGAATTATTTATTTATTTAAAAAAGGGTCCAGCAGGTGGTGTGGTGGTTAAGGACGCTGGATTCCCACATGGCTGACCACCGTTCGAGTCCTGGACCTGGTGGCTTGCTTTCTCAGTTTTCCTTTTTCTCTTTCTCTCTCACTCTGTCCCTCTCTGGTCACATTAAAATGAATTAATTAAGTTAATTTTTTAATCTTTAAAGAAAGGTTTATTTAATTTTATTATTACTATTTTATTTGCTGTAGAGTATATGTACTCACTTGGGAGAAACAGACAAAGTGAGACCGTGTGCTGCCTGGTCTGGAACTTGAACTGTGGCTGGCCATGCAGGAGTCTAGCACCTCAACCACTATGCCACCTACTGGCCCCTAGTGTCAACATTTTAGTAGTGTGAATGAAGGGTACAAACCTTACCTCCCTTTATGTCACTTCAACCTCCCCCATTATAGAATAATTGTCATAGATATTTCCTCTGTACACATCAAAATGTCAGACATTGTAATACTTTTTGCTTCAACTACCAAACATAATTCAGGAAAATCTGGAAGAGAAGGGAAGTCTATTGTATTTGCCAATATTTTTCTTTTTTAGTTTTGCCATAGAGTGTATGTACCCTCGGATGAGAGAGAGAGAGAGAGAGAGAGAGAGAGAGAAGCCATCCCCTAGGGGGCAATGGCCACAAGGCAGTCTCTTTTCTTACATTCTCCTCACAGATTTGGGCACACATGCACACGTACCTGGTGTGTTTTCTTCAGGTTGTCAGGTCCAGGACTTGAACTGCAAAGCTGGCTATGTAGCACCGCCCTGCCGTAACCATCATGCCACTGGCTGGCCCCCTGTTCTTTCTTTCTTTGCTAATGTCCCAAGATGTTTTTCTTTTTTCTTTTTTTTTTTTTAATTTAAATTTATTTATTTACATTCATTCACTATACATCATTACAACATACAAAATGAGATTTCCCACCCAGAATACACTGTATATTGGCTCAATCAAGCATATCAACATATACATATCGTCAACAAATAATTTTCCATATACATATCCATAAACACCAGTCTGACTTTAGGCATAAACCTCAGTGAATACAATAACATACTAAAAAGTAGCACCTAGCTGGGGCTATATAGCTTACTGCAGTCCTCAAATATGCATTGTTTTTCATTTCAAGAAAAACAGTTTTCGTGTTTTTTTTTCCTCCTGAAACTTTTTTTAAATTAATTAATTTACATTCATAGCCTAAGCATCATCACAGATTATAAGATATGGTTTCCCATCCAGAATATACTACATAGTGGCTTAATCATGCATGTTATCATCAGTAATTTTCC
>NW_006160094.1:1539967-1557894 GCF_000334495.1 Tupaia belangeri chinensis
TGTTAGCCTGATGGGATACCCTTTGTAGGTAACTTGCTGTTTTGTCTCTTGCCAATCTTAGTATCTTGTCTTTGTCTGTGGTTTTGGTCAACCTGGCTATAAAGTGTCTTGGAGAAGATCTTCTTGGGTCGATTTTATTTGGGGTCCTTTGTATTTCTTGGGACTGGATCTTTGAGTGCCTCTCTAAATTTGGAAAGTTTTCTTGCAGGATTGTATGGAATAAAATGCCCTCCCTTCTGAGTCTCATCGCCTTCTGGGATGCCAATTATCCAAATGTTTGGATGTTTGATGGTATCTAGTATTTTTCAAACATTATTCTCAAATTTCTGGCAATTTTCTCAGTCTTTGTGATGGATTTTTCTAGGCCAGCAATTTTCTCTTCTATATCTGAGATTCTATTTTCTGTATGATCTAGTCTGCTTTTAGTACTTTCGAGGGAGGTTGGTTTTGACTTCCTGTATTACAGCCTTCATCTCTAACAGTTCCATTTGATTCTCTTGTAAAGTGTGTAATTCCTCTCTTAGAACTTGCAAGGATTTCCTCACCTCCTGGAACTCGTCAGCTCCTTTCTCCTTTCTCTTCTGCAGTTCATCGTATCTCTTCTCTTCCATCTCTGTTAGCTCTGCCCTAAGATGTTTTTCTTTTATCATGTCCTTTATAGTTCAAGTCCCCCACTAGTCTTCTACTGATATGATCCTGGATGAGGGGCACAGGGATGCTTTGTCATTGCTCCCCACACGGCCTCCAGTGAGACCAAGGAGAGGTCACCCTGGTACCTCTGGGCAGTGGTGAAAGTCTTCGCTCTCCACTGGGCTTCCTCCAGTGTGACCCCAGCAGGAGTCTCATTACTGTAAGCTTGGCAGGGCAGGGGTCTCAATAGCCCAAGAGAGGGCAGAGCCTCTGATATTTGTGCTGTTGGACTGGAACAGAGAAGTTATTTGTCTAAAAGTTTTGTTTTTGTTTTTGCTTTTGCTTTGTTTTGGTCAGGCTACTCTTTTCCTGGTTCTTTGGATAGAAAGTGCAGGATTTTCTTCAAACTTTTTTTTTTTCTTTTTTTAGATTCCCTTTGGTGGAGTTCCGTTTTTGTTTTCTGTTCCTGTCGGTGTTTCTGTGTTACCAGCTTCTCCAGCACCTAGTCTGGATTAGAAGAGGCAAAAAGAAAACCTAGAGGATAAGCTCCTTGCTGCTCTTCAAGTCCTGAGGTCCCTCGTCATGCTGCCTTCTCTGTCCACCTTTTAGAATCTTTCTATGTTTTACACATGCCTTCTCTGTCCACCTTTTAGAATCTTTCTTTGTTTTACACATTCTGTCAGATATTTGGTTGTACTTGCTGAGAGGAATAGAGAAAAGAACATCTACTCTATCTTTCTGGATGTAGAACCACAATTAGTTTTGAAAATGTATGAACTCCCTTTGAACCTGATCGGACATACAGGAATAAATGGTGGTAGGTGTCCTTCAAATCCCAACTCCAATGCTGTCTTCCCTGGGGAGTCTTCTGTGTGGTCACTCATCTCTACTGGGCCTGGAGGGCTGACCCTCTCTGCACACCTCAGGAAGCAGACAGCACTCAGATGTGTTAACATACTTGTTAAGCTTGTATACAAATTGATAAGCTAGAAGGCAAGTCACAAGCTGTGTAACAAAATGTACACTAGTTGAGAGCAAAATGTGTAAACGAATCCCCAAAGCTCCCTAGAGTAGAAGCTCCAGAGACCAGCCTCATCTTCATATCTGTAGCTTCCAGCACAGTACAGCATGCAGAGAAGGTGAGGGAATTCCCGCCTGCTAGATTTCGTCTTCTATGGGATGTAAGGCAGGATCATTTACTGAGAGAGAAGACAAGGGGGATAGGCATCTTGAGAGAGGGGATGGTTTGGAACACCCAATTTTTAAAAAAAATGGTCAGTAGGTATCGAACTGGGGAAGTGAGGAAGAAAGAGATGTCTGGGCCCTAGACCGAATTTTGACTTGAGCAACTGGATGGTAGGTCATTATCCAAAACAGTGAATCTGAAGGAGGAGCAAGCTCTCAGGGAAACACAGTGAGTTTGGTTGGAGACATGTTGGTGTTGACAAGGGTGTCAGGCCCACGGTGAAGCTGTGTGCTAGACAGGTGTGACCCCAGCCTGTTCCATTGCCTGGAAGCACGTGGTTGGGACTGTAACTGTGTGTGCCTGTGACGTTGCCTTGGAGAAGTGTGAGAACAAAGACAAAGGTCGGCACTTTGGGAAACACTGACATTTAAGGGACAGGCATGTAAGAGAAATTTTAGACTGAGACACCACAGCCAGATAAAAAGACCGGGACCAGAGTGTCGCTGAATCCAGTGGGATGGATTTCCAAAGAGAAATGCTATAGAGAAGTGGAAGAAAATGTAGATATTTGTAACATAAATTTATTTTTTAATTGTGAATGGGTATGTGTGCTTGCCAGAGGTAGGGAGAAAGCACCCCTCAGTGTGACGTGGTCATGTTGCAATCTCTTCTCTTTCATTTCTCCATCCTGTCAGGATTTAGGGCACGAGCATGTGCCTGGCATACAGTTTACATCATTAAAGGTGTGGTGAAGAGAGGGGACTGTCCCCTGCCTCTGCCTGAAAGCCAAGTCATATTGAATGCTTGTGAGGACTGGAAATGTGGCCTCCCCCAGACGCAGCACCCTGAGAATGATGCATGACCCTCCTGGATGGGCAGGGGTAGTGGTTAGATTCCTCCCAGAGATGTGTAGGCAGCAGCTGTGGCCCAAGGGACCTGGGAAGGAGAGAGCAAATGCTTTGGGGTGACTGCAGCCAACAGCATGCCTGTGGTGGGTGAGAAGCACGTCGACCCTAGAAATCCTGGGTGGAGGTGGGGCTCTCTGAGAGAAAAGAGTAAGCAGGAATTGTGGGACCTGAAGGGAAGCGTCAGAATGAGATGTGACCTCCATTTGTAGTTACAGGTGGTGAGATACTGGATGTTTTGGTAACATAAAGTTAATCTTACTAGAAGAAAATTTTAGAAACTTACTGCTTTCCTTTGTGGAGAGAAAGAAAGTGAGAGACTGGCACTCTTAACAAGGCTTTAGCAGCTGGGATCACGAACGTGCCCAGGAACACACTCAGCACTTCAGGTAGACCTGGGGTGTGAACCTGGAGCCCATCCATGTGGCTTCCAGCATCGCACAGCAGTGCCCCAGCTGCCTGCACCAGTGTAGCCAGGCCTCTCAAAGGAACTTTCTTTCTACTTTTTTAGAGTTTTTTAAATTTGTTTTTGTTTGCCATAGGGCACTCACGCTTGCCAGAGACAGAGAGAGACAGAGGCAGTGAGAGGGAAAGTGAGAAATCATCCCCCCGGGGGATGACCATGCCACAGTCCCTTCTCCATTCTCCTCTCGGAATTTTGGGCATGCATGCACCCCCGACTGGAGTGAGTTTCAAGCCACTGGGTCTGGGGCTTGAACCGCTGTCGGCATGTGGGAGTCCAGTGACATAACCGCTACACCATTTGCTGGTCCTGGGAATTTTTTAAACAGGGAATTATTTTATTTATTATTATTACTTTAGAATTTGCTATAGGGTATGCATACTCACCAGAAAGAGACAGTGAGAGAGAGAAAGGGAGAAAGCAAGCCACCAAATCTGGGACTCGAACTGCAGTCGGCCATGTGGGAGTCCAGTGCCTTAACCACCACACCACCTGTTGGCCCTGTCAAAGGATTTTTAATGCTGTGGTTAGTCAATGTCTTATCAAAACGATACCCCTTCCACTTTCCTCTGGTAAATATTTAAAGCACCATTCTTAAAATGCACGTGTAGAGAAATTGCTTCTCAAAGCCTCTGGAAGTGCAATTCCATACTGTTTGTGTGGGATCCTGATACGCTGCAGCTGCAAGGAAAAGAAATGACCGTTGCACAGCGGTGAACTTAAATAAGCGCCAGTTGACGTTTCCTGGGAACACTGGCACTGGAAGCAGGAATTAGAGTCTGGCCCACCTGCAGCTCTCCCCACCTACAAGCAGCAGGCAAGGCCTGGGCACCCCCAAAACCTCCATGTTTCAGGCCAGAGACTGTAAACTTGGGGAGCAGACTAAGCACACACACTGTAGCCAGCAGACTCGGGTGCAGAATCGCAAAGTTGAAAGTCAAGCCAAGCACTGCAGCAGAAAATGTCAGGGAGAAACCAGTCACTCAGGTACGTAGTGACATCACAGGCCTTGAGATGGAAAGGACTTCGGAGGCCATCTTGCCGAGCGCTTTTCAAGTTGAGAGTGTATATCTGGACAGGCTTTTAGAAATTCAGGTCTCTGGGCCTCAGCTCCGAAGAGCCCGCTTCAGTAGGTCAGCAACCTGCCTTATCAGGCAAGCATCCTCTGCTGGACAATTTCACTGACTTTGCAGGCCTGTCACCCTCCATCCAGCCGTGTGTCCCAGGACGCTGGTACACGTGGATGACATTGGTGGAGCCCAGCCAGCCATAGCAAGTAGGCTCCATGGCAGGAATGAGAGCTGGGAGGAGAGAGAGGGCAGGACTTCAGGCCTTGGTCCCTTTCTGGCCAGGCTGCCGTCAGCTGGGCTGTCTTCCCCTGCTGCAGCCAAGTCCTCTCCTTCAGCTCCTCTCACCAGGCTCCTCTAGCTCCCCTCTCTTCACCCCTTCGAGCTGGGAGTGCCCAGTGTCCAGGGTGCACCCCGGACCAGTTGAGTCAGAATCCCTAGGCACTCGTAGCTCCCCTAGGACACTGTTGTGTGCAGCCATGGCCGAGGATGACGGCTCTAGGCCAGGAGTGGCTGTTCACAAGCAGATGCCGACTCAGCCCGTCTGAGGTGGGGCTGAGCTGCGGCACGTCTAACAAGATCTCCAGGTGATTCACGCACACGTTAAACTCAGAGAAGCACTGTTCCTGGCCAGCACCTTCATCTAACAGATGAAAAAGACAGGCTGCAGAGACATAAAGTGACTCGTTGGAGAATACATATGACCAAGCCTGTCTCCCCCCTACACTGAAGTCACAGGCCGGAGAGCTGAGCTGCCTTTAGCCCCAGTGGTGGCAATGCAGCATCTGAAAAACACCACCAGCAGATGTCTGGACTTTCTTTAACCAGGTTACACCACAGGATGTGTGTGGGTGTGTGGGGGTAGGGGGCTGGGGGGGAAGGGAGAATGTGCAGACACACACAACCCCTGGATACAAGAGTCCTAAGAAAAAAAGAAATTTTGGGACTAGCAGTTGGTGTAATGGCTCTGTCGCTAGACTCCCATGTTGCCGGCCACGGTTGGAGTCCCAGACCTGGTGGCTTAAACTCACGCCAGGTGCGTGTGTGTGTGTGTGCCCAAGATCCCGAGAGGAGAATGGAGGAGAAGGGATTGCGGCATGGCCATCCCCCCTGGGGGATGATTTCTTACTTTCTGTCTCTCTGCCTCTCTCTCTGTCTTTCTGGCGAGCACATGTGCTCTATAGCAAAAACCTCTCCAAAAAAAGAAAAAAAAGAAAAAAGGAAATTTCCTGAGCCTCATGGTGGCAGGTGCAGAAGCCCTGCTGGGAGAGGTTGTCCTTTGGGAGTATCTGGAGAGCAGACCAGATGGTGTCAGCTCTTCCAAAGACCATGTCGCAGGAGTCTTGGGGTAATCCTGACTCTGGGATCATTAAAATAAAAAATGTGCTGGCTTTGTCACATCATTGGAACCGATCTTTGGGCAGGAAACGAGCCTCCTGTGCTGATTCGTGATTTGTCTGACTCCGTTTTCCTGTTAAGCATTTAGAACCTTTTAGCGGCTCTCTCTGTGGTAGGCTGTGGGCAAGGAGGTTCAGCATAGTCCCCTTCCCTGTCTGTGTTCTTGAGCAGTCAGCTCTCATGCTGACTCTGAGTTTGGCCACATGGCTTGTCTTGGTCAGTGGATAAAAGCAAACACGCCACAAGGAAAACTGGGAAAAGGAGTTGTACCTGTGGGCTTGTCCTCTCTCGCTGCTCCTTGGAGCTCTGAGAACTCCATGCAAAGAGGCCGGGGCTCACCTCCTGGAGGATGCGAGGCCATGTGGAGCAGAAACGAGCTGTTTCACCTGAGATCCTCCTGCTCCCAAGCCAACCAACCTCCCGAGCTCCAGACATATGAGCGAGGCCAGCCAGCTGCCACTCAGACGCTAGCTGACTGAGCCTAGTCGAGATCAGAGAGCCAGCCCGATGGGGAGAGCCACCCAGCTGACCTGGAGCTAAATCAAATCATAGATCGTTTAAGGCACTATGTTTTGGGATGGCGTGTTACACAACCAAAGCTAACAGATCCTCCTCCAAACACAACAATTTAGCCTGAAATATCATACACTCCTTGAGGTAAGAACGCCTCTTGCAGCACCATTTGGGGTGGGAGAATATTAGAAACAGTGCTTGCAGTGCTTCTCCCCCACCCCCCCAGGATATCACACAGCCATTAGAAAGAACCATTAGACCTTCGCCCACCGACTTAAAGGTATTAGTGGGGGAGGAAAGCAAAATCACGTGTAGTGGGGCTGGCAGATGGTCTAGTGGTTAAGGCGCTGGACTCCCAATATGGTCTACTGCAGTTCGAGTACTGGATCCGGAGGCTTACTTTCTCCTCTTTCTGCTCCCTCTCTCTGGTCAAATTAAATAATGAAATTAAATAATTATTTAAAAAAATATCTTGGTCTAGTGAATAGACAATAGGAAGCCTTTTTTGCTGAACAGTGAGGAAGTCCTGTGTACCTATGGCTGCATGATGACGTGAGTCAGGAGAACAATATGAAAAGACACACAGTATTTGCGTGAGTGGTAAGTGCTGACCGGAGTGGAGGGGAATGAGAGCAGGAGTGGAGGGTGAAAAAGAAAGAGTGCGTTTAAATACCTGCCAAGTAGATATGATTGTACTTGTGCAAAAGTATACATATGTGGACCAGCCCCGTAGCACAGTGGCTAAGCACCGAACAGGGGAAGCTTTCTCTCTCTCTCTCTCTCTCTCTCTCTCTCTCTGCTTCTTACATACACAAGTACTGTGTATTTCCTATAATGATGGTTTCTAAAATGTTAATAAGATAATCAAACACCTCAGGTGATAGGAATAAAGCGAATGCCGTGTGTGTGTGTGTGTGTGTGTGTGCGTATGTGTGCGTATGCGTGTACACACATGTAAACAACCCCTAGATACAAGAGTCTTAAGGAAAAAGGAGTTTTCCTGCTACTATGTACAGAGCTACCTGTGTGTAGAGTCTTAAGGAAAAAGGAGTTTTCCTGCTACATAGTAGCAGGTACAGAGCTACCTGTGTGTTTATGTAGCTGTCTTTTTCAAGTTTATTTCTTCCATGAGAGAGGAAGAGACAGAGGCAGCTCCCCGTCTGGGTCGACACAGTACAGTAACCCTCAGACTCTACCAGCCCGAACACTGGCACCCGTGTGACTCCCCCAAGATCAGGGACTCCCTCCTCTGGGTTCCTGTCTCAGATTTTCCTTCCCCGCCGACACCACCTTCCCCTAAGCGGTCAGCAGTGGATGCCTAGGGCCTAAGCGCCACCCTCAGTCACTGCACCTGCATGTGTAACCACCCCACGGACACTCCTGGTTACACCAGGCCCCCAACCACAGATAAAACCGGCGATAAGGCATTTGGTAAGCCAGCTGAGGCCTGGAGGTCTTGCAGGTAGCTGTCTGTTACCGGGCGTAAACCAAGCCCATGTGTGACCTCCGTTCTGCGAATTTGTGGCTCGTTCCGTAAATTGGAGGTTAAATAGAAATCGCCATCTCCACCCCCACCCCCCGACGTGGATAGTACAAGAAGCTGTTAGGGCTATCAACGGTCATGTTGTCTGGTTCACTGCTAAGTACTTCAGCAAAGAGCTGTGTGTGCGTATTCTGATCTTCACCATTTCCCCCTTTATTTGTGATAGACCTTGCACACGCATGAAAGAAAGAGCGAGAGATGAGCATCCTCCAGGGGTACAGTCACACCATGCTCTCCTCCCTCCAGCCCTCCGCCCTGTCAGATCCCTGGCTGACCGAGTGGGGATTCAAACCGGGGTCACCATGTGAGATCGTTTCCCTGTGAGCAGTGCACCACAGAGCCAGCCCTACTCCATTTTTAAGGGTGTTCGATTGACATTTGAAAGACTAATTAGAGGCCCATATTCTAGAGAGGAAAACCCTAAGCGCTCAGTCACCGTCGTTGATTTTGTAACCGGCTTCCCGTTGGTGACTGGGCAAGCTGCGTAGACTGGCTTCGAACATTGCTATAGGTGCTCCCCTGGGATTCTAGAAGTCCTTGCACTTGGGCTTGGTGCCCAAGGCTCCAGGCACAGCCTGCGTCCTGGGCTCCCAGAGGCCTCCCTCACCCAGTCCTGACCAGGTCTGCCCAGTGCTGCTAGTCTTAGGCAAACTTTCCACGCAAGATTCTGGAAGAACCAAGAGCTGACAGAACAGGCTCTGCAACTATTACCTGCCAGCTTGCTAGTAAATATTTGTAGGTGTGGCAGGGATCTTCTCTCTGAGACTTGCTTTCATCGGGACAAATGGCCTCAGACAGAGGAGGGGTTTCATTATACAAACTGCAAGGCACGCTCACCTACTTCTAAATTTTTGTGGTGATGCAATCTATTAATTTTTTTAAAGAAATTATTTTATTTAACTTTATTTATTATTATTATTTTCCAGTTTGATCGGAGAGAGACAGAAAAAGAGAGAGATAAGGAAAGTGAGAAAGCAAGCCACTGGGTCCAGGACTTGAACCATGGTCAGCCATGTGGGAGTTCAGTGCCTTTAACCACCATGCCACCTGCTGGCACCACCAACCTATTAATTTTTAAGAGACTAATGATTTTGCATTATCACTTTCGCTTAGGGAGGCCACAACACAAACAACCTTAAAAATATTTCTCCTGGAACCAGCAGTTAGCGTAATGGCTATGTCGCTGGACTCCCACATAGTCGACCTCAGTTCGTGTCCCAGACCCAGTGGCTTAAAACTCACGCCAGGCGCATGTGCGTGCATGCCCAAGATCCCGAGAGGAGAATGGAGGAGAAGGGATTGCAGCGTGGCCGTCCCCCTGGGGGTGATTTCTCACTTTCTATCTCTCTGTCTCTCTCTGTCTTTCTGGCGAGCACACGTGCCCTATAGCAAAAACCTCTCCAAAAAAAGAAAAAAAAATGTTTCTCCTTAAAGTTGCTCCTCTGCCAACAGAGCTGGACCTGCTTTGAGGAAACTTCTTGAGAAAGAGCAGACTGCTCTGGGGGCGCTGGGGGCATCAGGCCCCACCCCCAATAACTAACCCTGTAACTTCTTGTTTTTTTTATATATAATTATCTTATTTAACTTTATTTATTTATTTATTTTAATTTGTCCAGAGAGGGACAGGGTGAGAGAGAGAGAGAAAGTGAGAAAGCAGGTCGCTTGGTCCTGGACTTGAACTGCAGTCGACCATGTAGGATTCCAGCGCCCTTAACCACCATGCCACCTGCCGGCCCCTTATAACCTCTTGCCCCTGTGCTTGCTGGGGAAAAAAGTAGAGACTAGAATAAAATTTCTACACACCATACTCCTATGGAATGTAAGGAAGTCAAAGGACCTCAACTGAAATCAAAAGCAATTCCTGAGTTCTCTGGTGCAGTGGGGTCAGCAATTTGGGTGGGTAGAAGGATAGTAGAATGAATATGGCTTCGTAAACCGAGGAGAAAAATATGGGTCAACCTACGTAACTAAATAATATAATACTTAGGCATTGTGGGTGCTTACTATGTGCCAGAAATTGTGCCAAATACTTCAAATGGTTGATTTAATTTAATCCTCTCAATAAATTAATGCATATGTACTACAGGTTAAGCATTCCTAATCTGAAAATCCAAAATCCAAAATGCTCTAAAATCCAAACTTTCTGAGCACCAACCTGACACCACAAGTGGAAAATTCCACACCTTATCTCATGTGACACGCTACGGTCAAAATGCTACAATGCAAAAATAGTGTATAAAATTACCTTGAGGCTCTGTGCCAAAAGAGTATGTGAAATATAAATGAATTTTATATTTAGACTTGTGTCCCAGCCCAAGATACATCAGCATGCATATGAAAATATTTCAAAGTTGGGAACCAGCAGTTAGCGTAATGGCTATGTCGCTGAACTCCCACGTAGTCGACCGCGGTTCGTGTCCCACACCCGGTGGCTTAGAACTCACGCCGGGCGCGTGTGCGTGTGTGCCCAAGATCTTGAGAGGAGAATGGAGGAGAAGGGATTGCGGCGTGACCATCCCCCCTGGGGGGTGATTTCTCGCTTTCTGTCTCTATGTCTCTCTGTCTGTCTGGCGGGCGCACGCGCCCTACAGTGAAAATCTCTCAAAAAATAAATAAATAAATAAAAATATTTCAAAGTTGAAAAATCTGAAATCAAAAATATTTCTGGCCCCAAGGATTTCAGATAAGGGAAGGGGTGCTCCAACTATTGGGTCATTGGAAAAGTCACAACGTATTTTTCCATTTTTCTAGGCAAAACTGCATCTTGACTTTTCCCACCCAATATATTATCATTATCCCTTCAAGAGAGTAGAAAGTGGCTCTAGGGCACAGCGATGTTAAGTGGAAGAATAAGGACTCAGACCTAGGAGTGCCTGATGCAGCCACCCCAGCTCTTGACTGCTGTTTCTTTTCTTCGTCTTTTTTTAATGACAAGGTCTCACTACGCCGTGATCCTGCTGCCCCAGCCTCCCAGCAAGCCAGGATTACAGGAGTGTGCTACTGCATCAGGTGGTCTGGGACCTGAACCTGAGCCCCTCATGTGTGCTATGGCCCCACCTGGCAACTCCGTAATTGGGCCCTGCTGATTCTTCAAGAAGGAAAGCCTCAGCTGTGTGGAGGGCTGAAGCAAGCTGACTGACGTCCTGAGGCATCGGTCAGCAAAGCCATGAAGAGATTGCTCTGCTCCTGTGTCGGAGGTGCTCTCTCAACCTGCTGAGTCATGGGAGCGAGGGCTGGCCTGCGGTGCCAGCTGTTGGCAGAACAAGGACTGATCTGTGTGTCGTCACCTTTCGATTTGTGTTTGCTGGGGGGGGGGTGGCGAGCCTCTTCCCTTGATAACGGGATGGGGGGCTGCACACGTGGTACCCCCGGAGTGTTTGCTCATCCTTGCCAGGAGAGAACAGAACAACGTCTAAAAAAAAAGGAAAGAGGAAGAACAGAGGGGGAGAAACTGGAGTCTGATACGACTGTGGAAAGGATGGGGTGGGAGGCAGAGCTTCGCCGCAAGGGGGTGGCCCCTCCTGTCCTGCTTTAAGTGTCCTGACTTAGTACTTGGTGCTATTTCAGTCCTCCCCAACTGGCCTTTAGAGCATTTCATCTGATTGCTTTGCTCACTCAGTTACACGCCTGTTACCCGACCACCACACGTGACAGCACGTATTGCTCACTGAGCAGCAAAGATCGGTTCAGTCCACAGAGCCCGCTCAGCCCTCATCTGCGCAGTCATTAGCACCACGGTATTAGTTCAAACCTGTGGCTTAGGAGGTTCGTTGATATATATATAAAATAATTGGGACCAGCAGTTGAAGTAATGGCTATGTTGTTGGACTCCCATGTAGTCAACCGTGGTTCGAGTCCTGGACCTGGTGGCTTAAACTCACACCAGGTGCATGTGCGTGTGTGCCCAAGGTCTTGAGAGGAAAATGGAGGAGAAGGGATTGCAGCATGGCCATCCCCCCTGGGGGGTGATTTCTCCCTTTTTGTCTCTCTGTCTCTCTGTCTTTCTGGTGAGTGCATGTACCCTATAGTAAAAACCTCTCAAAAATTATTCATTTAATTTCATTTATCATTATTATTATTATTATTTTAATTTGCTACAGGGCATGTGCGCACTCATGTAAGAGAGAGAAAGTGAGAAAGCAAGCTGCCAGGTCTGGGACTTGAACTGTGAAGTCTAGCACCTTAACCACCATGCCATCTGCTGGCTCAAAGTTAGTTTGTATCCTAATTCTTTTTCTTTTTTTTTTTTTTTTCTTTTTTTGGAGAGGTTTTTGCTGTAGGGCCCGTGTGCTCACCAGAAAGACAGAGACAGAGAGACAAAAAGGGAGAAATCACCCCCCAGGGGGGATGGCCATGCTGCAATCCCTTCTCCTCCATTCTCCTCTCCTCCATTCTCCTCTCAAGATCTTGGGCACACACGCACATGTGCCTGGCGTGAGTTTAAGCCACCGGGTCCGGGACTTGAACCGCAGTCGACTACATGGGAATCCAGCGACATAGCCATTATGCTAACTGCTGGTCCCTCTAATTATTTTTCTTCATTTGTGATAGAATATGTTCATATACAAGTGAGAGCAGTTCTTCTGTGCGCGTGCGTGTGTGTGAGAGAGAGAGAGAGAGAGAGAGAGAAAGGGAGTACACTCCACAGGGTCTGTTCACACTGCAGTCCTCTTCCTCTAGTCTTCTATCCAGTCAGGTCCCATGTGCCCAGCATCAGGCTGACCGGATGTGGATTCCAACTATGGTCGCTGCCGTGTGGGATCTGCTTCCCTTGTACAGTGTATTTGCCCCTGGGCCACGAAGCTGCCCTTGGTTGTTATGATTTTAATTATGAAATAAAATGCTTTACAAAGTATTTTTTTATTGAGAGATTTTTGCTATAGAGTGTGTGCAGTCACAAGAGGAAGAGAGAGACAGAGAGACAAAAGCAAGAAATCACCCCCGAAGGGCGTTGGCCATGCCACAATTCCTTCTCCATTTTCCTCTCGGGATTTTGGGCGTGTACGCACGTATGCCTGGTGTAAGTTTTAAGCCACCAGGTCCAGGACTCGAACCGCAGTTGACTACATGGGAGTTCGTCAACACAACCACTACACCATCTGCTGGTCCCCACAAAGTTGTTTTTTAAAGAACTATTTATTTAATTTTATTTATCATTATTACCATTTTTAAATTTTCTACAGGGCATCTGTGCTCACCAGAGAGACAGAGAGAGGGAACACGAGAAAGCAAGCCATCAGGCCCCGAACTCCAACTATAGTTGATCATTTGGGAATCCAGCACCTCAACCACCATGTCACCTGCTGGCCTTGCCTTACAAAGTTTTTATTGTCCATGGAAAGGATGGAAGAGACACTCGGGAAGAGGAGACGGGATTCCTTTGCAGGTTACAGATGGTCCAGGTCCTGAGGCAGAGGGAAGCCCGTTGATCTGAGCAGGAACGTATTCAGGGTCATACAATAGTGCCTGGTCGGTGCACGAGAACCAAGGAGGAGAGCTGCCAGCAGACACAGGGTGGAAGAGCATCCTCTCCTCAGAGGCCTCACCATGGAACATCAACACAGTCTTGAGCCCTCAGGGGCTCTGATGATGTCAGCATCTGGAGCAGTTGCCTAGCCACACCTCTGGGCACCGCCCACCCCAGGGGAAAGGCCAGATCTCTGGAGCCAGGGACTAAGGCAGAGAATGAGTTGTATGCAACAATGAAGCTGCTGAATGACAGTCATAGTAAAAACAACAAGAGCCAGGTGAGATTAGGGAAACTTTGCAGGTAAATATAACTAGAAGCTTCTGATTTTAGCAGAGAAGAGGTGGAAAAGAAACCACAAGAAATGGTCACGCTGATGAGCAGTCTGGGTTCTGACTTTGTTTGTTAAGCTTATTAGAGGCGAACTACCTCAAGGGCAGATGAACATTTTCTTCCACAGAAATTTCTTCAGTTTCTTGCATGCAATGGTGCAAGCATAGTTTTTGACCCCAAGGAACATATAATCTAGTCAGAGGGATAGACACATAACTATGTATAAGACAGAATTTAAGACATTTGACATTTAAGAATTCAGAAAAGATGGGGCCAGCAGGTGGCACAGTGTTTGGAGTACTGGACTCCCATATGGCCGGCCACGGTTCGAGTACCAGACCTGGCTGCTTGCTTTTCTCATGTTCTCTCTCTCTCTCTCTCTCTGTTTCTCTGTAGCGATCACACATACCCTATAGCAAATTTTAAAAAAATAATGATAAATAAAATTAAATAATAAATAATTTGGAAAAATAAAAAGAATTCAGAAGAGAAGTCACCGCCAGCCAGGATGGTCAGGACAGGCTTGATGGAGCATGTGGAGTTCCTCCTGAGCCTTGAAGTCAAGAACGCTTTTGTCTCAGTATTATCAGAGGGCATGTGTATTCATGAGGGAGGGAAGTGGGGGAAGAAAGAGAGAAAGTGACAGAGAGAGAAAGAGAAAGCACCCCTTAACAGGGCCTGGTTATCCTGCACTTTTCTCTTCTAGTTCTTCATCCTGTCGGGACTTGGAGCACTCATACACACATATCCTGTGTTTTTCAAATTGTCAGAGCCAGGATTTGCACTGTGGTTGGCCACGTGGGGTCCTGCTCTCTGTGTACACAGCTTCACCACCACACTAAGGAACTGACCCTGAGTAAACTTTTAATAGAAAGAGATTGGTGAACAAAAGGATGAGCCGAGAAAGCATATGGAAAAGGTGAGTAGTTTAGTTTGATTTGCACAGAGGAAGGAAGAGGAAAATCTGAAAAAGATAGTGTTCTCCCTATGAATTTATAAGTTATCCAAATTCTCAGAATAAATTCCTGTTCTGCTGAATGAGTCAGAGTTGGTTTAGGTTGCTTGTACCCAAGAATGCTGAAGGAGAGAGTTGTAGGAAAATTGTGTTTATATGAGAATGCAATCAACAGTGGGTGTGATAATAATTAATAGTCATTAAACAACTACTGTATTCTAAGCCCTTTTGGGATGCTAAGAATACAACAGGGAATAACAAAAATCTCTTTTCTCTAGAACTTGCAGAAAGGCAACTTCTACATTTTACAGTTGTGAAAACTGAGGAAAAAGAGATTATAAAACCTGCCCAAGGTCACACAACTGGAAAGTGGCAGAGCGAGGATTTGAAGCTAAGCACTCCCAGCTCCATTGTGCTCTGTTGTGTTGTGTGTGGGTATTGGTCAGGATATTTCTAGGAGACAAAAATGGGCCACGGTGAATGGGCCTTCATGGATCTGAGGTTATGTAAGAACCACCCCCCTCCATGGGACCAGCAGTTAGCGTAATGGCTATGTTGCTGGACTTCCACGTAGTTGACCGTGGTTCGGGTCCCGGACCCGGTGGCTTAAACTCACTCTGGGCACGTGTGCATGCGTGCTCAAGATCCTGAGAAGAGAATGGAGGAGAAGGGATTGCGGCATGGCTATATATATATATATACAGACAGTCAACTACAAAAGTAAAATATAGCTCTCATCTTCCCTTCCTTTTTCTTTTCTTAAACAAATCTTTTGCATAAGAGGACATTATTAAGAATGTGAAAGGACAACCTACAGAGTGGGAGAAAGTATTTGCAAATCTTATGTTTGTTCTGAGTTTAACATTCAGAATATATAAATAACTCTCACAACTGAACAACAAAAAGAAAACCAATTTTTAAAATGGGCAAAGTGCTTGAATAAATATTCCAAATAAGATATACAATTGGCCAAAAAAATATATGATGAGATGTGCAGTGGCCTTGGTCATTAGGGAAATGCAAATCACCACAATGAAACTCCACTTCATACCACTTTACACTTCATATCAATTGCACGGCTAGAACTAAAAAAGAGAAAAAGAAAATTACAAATGTTGATGAGGATGGAGAGAAACTAGAATCCTTGCTCATTTCTGGTGGGAATGTAAAATGTTGCAGTTCCTATTAAAAACAGTCTGGCAGTTTCTTAAATGGTTAAATAGAGCTTTCATATGACTCACCAATTCCACTCCTAAATAAAAGCTAGGAGAAAATAAAACATATGTCCACTGGAAATTTATACAAAAAAACTTACAGTCAAACATATGTCCACTGGAAATTTATACAAAAATATTTATAGTAGCATCATTTATAATAGAGATGGAAACAACCTATATGTCTACTAATTGATGAATGGGTAAACTAAATGTGGTACATATTTACAATGAGATCATTTTTGGCAATAAAAAGGAATGAAGTACTGACACAATATATATATTCTACACAACATGTATAATGAAAACTCTGTGCTAAGTGAAAGAAGTCTGTCAGAAAAGGACACATGAAATGGTTCTATAGATAGGAAACATCCAGAATAGGCAAATTCACTGGGACAGAAAATGGATCAGAAGTCACTAGAAGATGGGACAAGAAAGAAATGGGGAATGATTACTAAATGAGTATGGTTTTCTTCTTGGAGTGACAGAAGAATCTTGAAACTAGACAGGGCTGGTGGTTGCATAATATTTTGAATGCACAAAGGCTGCAGACTTGTTAATTCAAATGAATAAAAATGATTTATTTTATGTTATGTGAACTTCACCTCAATAAAACAATATCTCATTTAAGAAATTAAAAAAATATAAACAAGATAATTAGGACCAAGTCATGAAGAAGCTGAAAGGCCGCCTGCAGAATTTGTGCTTTGGTCTTGCAGACAATAAAGAGCTACTAAAGGCTCTTTCAAGTGACATCAGAGTTGAGTCTTATGTGGCAAAATAGAGGGGGACAGAAAAATGAGGTACATAGGCAAACTGGAAGCATTGTCATAGTCTAGTTGGGGGCCTAAACTATCAATAGCATGCTTCCCCAGCACCAGAGAGGAAAGGATAGGTGTAAGGGAATCATTTCAGAACCAGTAAGTCTTGGCAATTCATTACATATGGGCAAGAAAAGCCAAGATCAGTCTATTTTGAGGTGTTAAACCTAGTGCTTGGGTGAAGGTGGATTCACAGGAGAAAGAGCAGCTCTTTTTTTTTTTTTTTTTTGAGAGGTTTTCACTATAGGGCACGTGCGCTCGCCAGACAGACAGAGAGAGACATAGAGACAGAAAGCGAGAAATCACTCCCCAGGGGGGATGGTCATGCCGCAATCCCCTCTCCTCCATTCTCCTCTCGGGATCTTAGGCATGAACGCACACGTGCCCGGCATGAGTTTTAAGCCACCGGGTCCAGGACGCGAACCACAGTCAACTACATGGGAGTTCAGCGACATAGCCATTATGCTAACTGCTGGTTCCCAAGAGCAGCTCTTTTGAGGTGTTAAGAAGGAGAATCAGAAACAAATGATTTCAGGTCATTGTTAAGCCAATAGGGTTGTTTAGGAATCTAATAATAATAATAATAATAAACTTTCCAAGCAGGAACCATGGCTTGGTTCTGGGGAGCAGCTCTGATTCAGGTGGAGGTTGCTCTGGGTATTCGAGTCCCAGTCAGTGCCTGCTACTGTCCCCAGAGTAGAAGCTCTCCAAGTCAGGCTTCGTGATCTCCCCATCTTTTTTGTGTGTGTGTGTGTGGTTTTTTTTGTTTTTTTTTTTTTTTATTTTATTATCATCATAATCTTCTTTCTATTACACTAGATTACATATAACTTTACATTGACTTCCATTGCTTTTTCAAAAGGGAATGCCATGCATGTCAGTCAATACAGAGATATCAATCTCCCCGCTTTATCATTCAATATCTTTTCCATGCTTTTCCCAATAATTATTATTATAATTTTTTTAAACAGTCAATCACTATTTCTCATTTTGCTTATTAAAAACACTTCACCCATCATGAAATACTTTCCAGACCGGTTCAGTTGAGAATACTATACATGTCATCATCAACAGGTAATAAACCATATCTATTTCTCATTAACATCCTGCCTCTCTATTGTTCACTGCTGTCTTTATCCTCTTCTCTCTCCTTTTTTTTTTTTTTGTACTTTGTTTTTTTATTATAAATTTTTTTTTCTCATCACAACACACATATGAATTTTCCATCCAAAATACACTGTGCATTGGCTCAATCAAGCACATCAACATATATGTTCTCAGCAAATGATTTCCCAATTTTTGTGTCCTGCATACCTTGCCTTTTGTTTTGCCATCCTAGGTTCCCCATCCCCACCCTCTGCCATGTCCCATCTTCCTCCTCCATTGTCCCTGACATTCATGATTGCCCTCAATGGCTTCCGCCCCCCCC
>NW_006160094.1:1559002-1567375 GCF_000334495.1 Tupaia belangeri chinensis
TTGGCGCCCGCCCACCTCCTGCCGCCGCCCGAAAACATAAAGATTTAAATTCAAATCTCTCCTCATCCCTTAGAAGCTATATATACTAGCGAGACACACAGTACTCTTCTTTTACAGTTCTATGATAGTTTCTTTATCCGTGTAGGCCATGTTCTTAGGGTTGCCATAAGGAGCCCCAGGCTGCACGGGGCTGTAAACAGGGTTCATTGTGGAAGAATGAGGATCGGGCGAGCGGCTGCAAGAGAAAACCGGGGGCGGCTGAGGTGGCGATGTCCTTGTCTTCCCTGGAGGCTACAGCGGCGACGATCTCGCTCCCTTGCCCGTGTCCAGGAGGGTGGCGGATGGCGCGCAGGGACGGGAGCCTCCACCTCCTCAGCGACTCGGCTCTGAATCCTCTGCAGTAGCCGCCGAGGAGCCCGACGGTGGGGGAGGGGACCTGATCTCCCCATCTTAAGAAGGGACAGCCAAGACAAGACAAAGCTTCTGTAATGGCAGCCACCACGGTCGCATCTGCCTGCTTCACTCAGCTGAAAAGTTAGAGTGGTTGTGACGTAGTCCCAGTTCCACTCTGGAGGGCCCTGCCTGTCACTACCATTTTCTCGGGGATGCCACAAAGCATTGAGAAGTTAGATGATTTCAGGGAAACCAACATGAAACTGGAGCAGCAGGAGAGGGTGGTCTAGAAACTCAGAATTTGAAGTCACCTCTGAAAGCTTGTGGTTGAAGTTGGAATGAAAGAGGCTGCAGAGGGGAGGGACTGCAGAGAATGAGGAGGGCCAATGACATGCCTTGGGAACATAGTTGGAAGGGACAGAGAGGGAAACTGGAAAAGGATTCATGAAAGGATTTAGAGGACAGTCAAGGAGATGGGAGGAACCAGGGTGTGCTGTGTTGGGAAAGAAGATCCATCCAGAAAAATGGGATCATTCAGCCTCTGCGAGTGCATGTCTACATGATGAGGGAAGGGAGCCCAGAGGAAGGGAAATGAAGGTTCAGAGGAAGAAGTGGGAGATTCCTAGACGGTGCAAGTGGGAGGGGCAGGGCTTCACCTAGGGCCAGATACAGATGGTCAGCTTTTACAATGCTGAGAAAGGGCTATGTCCCACACGTGGCCATTCTGTTTTGTCACTTCAGTGCAGTAGTCAATAAATTACATGAGATATTCAACACTTCATCAGGTGATTTTGCCGAACGGTAGTCTGACTTAAGTGTGCTGAACATATTTGAGTAGGCTAGGTAAACTATGATGATCAACAGATTAAATGCATCAAGTGTGAATCTAGCAGGTGGGGTGAAGATTAAGGCAACTGGATCCCACACAGTCAAATCTACAGTTCGAGTCCTGGATCCAGTAGCTTGAACATCACACTGGGCACATGTATGTGTGTACTCAGAATTCCAAGAGGAGAGTGGAGGAAAAGGAATTGCAATGTGGAGATTTCTCTCTTTCTCTTTCTCTCTGTCTCTCTCCAATGAGAGCACATGCCCTATAGCAAAAACCTAAAAATTTTAAAAAGTGTTAAATCTATTTTTTTTAATTGCCAGAGGAGGTGTCTGCTCACCAGAGAGAGTGGGAGAAAGCAATCCCCAGTGGAGTTTGGTCACCCCACAATCTCTTCTCTATCTCTCCATTCTGTTGGGATTTGAGGCATGCACACACATGTTCCTGGAGTGTTTTTCAAGCTGTGGGGTCAGGATTAGAACTATGGCCAGCCATGTGGGACCTGGCTCCCCGACTAAGCTATGGGGCTGGTCCTTAAATGCATTTTGACTTAACAATGTTTTCAGCTTACCAATGTGTTTATTGAGACTTAACCTCATCATAAGTCAAGGAGTATCTGTATGGCCTCTTTTGAAATATGGTAAAGGAAAATGAGAATGAAGAGTAAGGAATTTTATTTTTTTTGGAGAGGTTTTTGCAACAGGGTGCATGAACTCACCAGAAAAACAGAGAGAGATAGAGAGACAGAAAGCAAGAAATCACACCCTAGGGGAAATGGCCAAGCCACAATCCCTTCTCCTCCATTCTCCTCTTGGGATCTTGGGCATGCACGCACATGCGCCCTGTGTGAGTTTAAGCCGCCAGGTCTGGGACTCAAAGTCGACTACATGGGAGTCCAGCGACATAGCCATTACGCTAATTGCTGGTCCCTGAGTAAGGCATTTTTTGAGGAGAGAGGCAGTTCATTGTAGTTTGAGTCACCCCTACGGATGACTCTAGTTCCTTGAGGGTGACTCAAGGATTTGGGTAAGACAAGGATTTGGGTGCAGCTAGTGTCTTTGGGCATGTGACTGAGCGAACTGCTGCTGTGGGCAATAAGGGCTCAGTCCTGCTGGAGCATTTGAGAATCTGTGTCGAAATTGCTTCCAAACTGTCCCCTCAAGCAGTGGCAGAGGTGGGGTGTTTCCCAAATCCCCACTACCCACCTCCACTCATGAGTTGAGGATTGCCTCTGGGAGATAACTCAAGAAAAACTCTTAGAGAAGCTGTTATAAGGGAAGGTGTCTATAAATGAGCTCTGGGGTTGTGTGTGTGTGCATGTGTGCGTGTATGTGTTTACGTTTACATACAACGTGTGCGTGTGTGTGTGGATATGTGTGTGTGTGTTTGCATTTACATGCAGTGTGTATGTGTGTGTGTGTGTGTGTGTGTGTGTGTGATGGATGTAGCACTTTCAGGGTTGGCTACAAGTTAAAGAGGCTCTTGGTATCTGGAAAAGGGGCCCTGAGAGTCTGGCAGTGGGGCACATTTCAGGGGGAGGAGGGTGCCCTGAAGTGTGACACAGATTTGGTTCCATGGGGAGTCTCTTGGCTGACCCGTGAAATGATTTCTCTCTGTATTGGAAACAAGTCTAAAAATGCACCAGGGGTTGAGAAGGGACAGAGTGACAGTAAAATAGGTAAGTTATCAGTCATGATCAGACTTTATTTGGACCCCACTGAAGTCACATGATTTGAAAAAAA
Organism: Tupaia belangeri chinensis; assembly: GCF_000334495.1. Classification (NCBI taxonomy): domain Eukaryota; kingdom Metazoa; phylum Chordata; class Mammalia; order Scandentia; family Tupaiidae; genus Tupaia; species Tupaia belangeri. Next base: position 1,561,967 of record NW_006160094.1, read on the forward strand.
AAAAAAAAAAAAAAAAAAAAAATAGAAGGATTGGGTGGAGACTTTTTTTTTTTAATTGTAAGAGGAGGATGCTGGGAAGCAGGATTCACAAGTATCTAGTTTCTAGAAAACGGAAACCTGAAAGTGTATTCTTGAGTATTTTCTTACAGGTGAGACTGGAAAGGCAGAGACCAGACGTGCCAGTGCTGCCCCCTACCGGGCACATTGATAGCGCCCCACTCCCCCTTACTGATGAGGTGATTCCTACCAGCCCACAGGGATTCGCAGGAGGATGGATGAGCCCACACTATTCCTACGGGAAAAGGCCCCGAGTGAGTCTGGAAACTTCATCTCCGTGGACACAGATACTGCCCAACAGCCCTGCAGGGCGGGGACTGGGTATTAAAGAATCGCTTCTCCAGCCGCTCCCACCGCACCTCTGAAGCTGGGGACCGGGTGTTGATGGGCCCAGCCTGGAACTGGGACACTGGCCTCATCTTTGCCAGTCACTCACTGACACCACCGTGGGACCAACAGCTACCCTATGCTATTAGGATTTGAATACAAACATTTCTTTATAGGACTGACTGAGTTGAGATACTTGGCTGGAATCCACAGAAGGTGACATCACATTCATTTCTGTATAGATCCATCGTGTACAGAAATATGCTTGTCATGTTATTCTTGGCAGTAAATTTGTAATCTTGTCAAAAGAAATCTGGCTAATTTAACACGATGTATTGTCTAGGAGGAATAATGCCGTCTTGTTCATTTCATGGTGTTCCTGTCATGGTGACTATACGATCTCATTATTTTCTCCATTACTGGTGTTAAACTAATTCATCTTTATTTCCAACATTTTCTTCTTTTTCTTTCCTTCATTTGCACTTCTCAAATATCCTTTCTTCCTTTTCTTCTTTTTAAGTCTCTGTTCCAAAATTTAGCCAGATAAATTTATGATCCTGGCTTCCAACCTTACATTTACCAGGTCTACGGTCATCTCTCCCCTAATGATGTCAAAACCAGCCATAGATGACCTAGATACGCCAGAACCTTGATGTACGCCAGGGTAGGGGCCCAGCACAGTGGTCCCCGGAGGCTTCAGCACTCCCTGGGAGGCTGTGCAGGGTGGTGCGTGGAGCTGGAGGCCGAGAGGCAGATGCTGCCTGCCAATAAGTGTCTCTCTTCCTTCCTTCCTGTCTTTATTGAGTAAAAGAGAGAAAAAGACAAGCACCCTCAAAAGTTTCTCAGGCGCAATCATTCTTCCAGTCTTCCCAGCCAGCCAGGACCATGAGCACGTGCACACACCTGCCGCCTGTGCAAGCCAGCTCGGGAACAGAACCCCATCTTCCAGAAAGCTCCAGCATCGCAGAGTGGTTGCACCACTGTTGCACCACCCAGCTGGGCCCAACCTGGTTCTGGGTTGTCAAAGAGGAAGACTGAGCTCTCACTGTGGAAGGGTAAGGTAGGACCTTCTAGATAGTGGGCATAAGGAAGTGATCAGAAGGAGGCGGAAGATCAGGAAGAGCCTTTTCACTGCTAATCTACAGCTCCTCCCTGGAGATTCAGGTTCAGCATAGCTGAGTCGGGGTTTGGAATCTTTATTTTTTAAAATGCCCTTGGGTAGCCCTTGGGCGAAATACCCTTGGGTAGCCCTTGGTATGCCACTGGAGTGCAGTGGGTAAGGGAGCTGCATTCCACATGGCAGATGAAGTTTAAATCTTGCACTACAGTGGCATACCAAGTTTGAGGTTCTTTCAACATACAGTGCATACACGTTTACTTAAAATATATTATGAGTCAAGTCCACCAGGTGGCATGGATGTTAAGGGACTGAGTCCCACATGGCCAACTCTACAATTCAAGTCCTTTACCTGGTGACCTGAAAAACACACCATATGTGCACAAAAATCCTGACAGGAGAATGGAGAAGGGATTGCAGCGTGGCCATCCCCCTGGGGATGATTTCTCACTTTCTTTGTCTCTCTCTGTCTCTCTCTAGCAAGCACATGTGTCCTGTAGCAATATATACGTGTGTGCACATATACATATATAATGAGTCCCTTTTCTTTGTTTTTTTTTTTTTTTCTTTTTTTATGGGAGAGACTGGGAAGGGAGAGAGACAGAGGTAGGTGCTTTGACAGGGTCTCACTGCATCCTCATTCTCCTGTGCAGCCTTCCCCTTGGCTAGGACTTCAGGTGAGCGGAACAGTGCCCTCAGGTCCAGGGGAGCAGTCCCACATGCACTGAACATAATGCTATTATGCTGCCATTGTTGGTCACTTGCTCACTTGTTCAACAAAGATTTTTTTTGCTAAGTCCTAGAGATACGAAGCCAAGCCTTACAGACACAACGCCCTGGCCTTACGGAGCTTACGAACTGTCGAGATGGGCAAGTAACCCCACAGGCCCTGAATGAATGGTTGTCATGGTCCGGCTGGGTGGGAGGCAGCTGCTTGTGAAGAACGAGTGTGAGGGTAGACTCCCGAAACATTCACACAAGAAGCCATTTTAAATCTGGGGTGTGTCCTGATGTGTTCAGGGACAAAGGTGACCGAATCTCTAAACCTCATCTTCTAGACTCCCAAAACACTCAGACAAGGTAGGGCGACCTCTGCCCTCTCTGTCTCTGTCTCTCTTTAATTTTTTTCTTTTTTAAAAATTTTTAAACCACTTCTTCTCACCTCGGGCCTTTTCTTTCTCTTGCTAATTTCAGAAGCCATTTTAAATCTGAGGTATGTCCTAGTGTGCGTGCAGTTTTTTTTTTACCTTTAAAATATTTTTTTCCTTTTCTTCGTTTTTTTTTTTTCTAGTTTTTTTCCCTTCTTTTCTTTTCCTCTTGCTCTTTTCTCCCCTTACTCTCCTACTCTGCTCTTCAGTCTACTCACAAGAAGTGTCTAGATAGGCTTAGGTACACAGTAGTCAAGCATCTGAATACTTTTAGGTTTATTGAAATCCTCAACACTTCTTGAACTTCCTGCTTTAAGGTGCACATACACACATACACACATACACACATACACACATATATATGTTTATATATCTGAACTCATAATTTCTTTCTGTGGATACCACATCACAAAACACAGTAGCGGAGAGATTTTGTCACAGAATGACCAGGAACTACCGCAAAGGCACAAGAAATTTGAGAAACCAATGAAATAGCTCTCCTATAAGTTTACAGAACAACTCTGTACCATCCACAGACAGTACAGTGGCACTCATGGAAATGTCTGAGAGAGATTTCAGAATATTCGAGATGCAAGAGGTGAGAGACAATGAACTCCAGAAGATGCAGGAGAAAAGAGACAAGTTCCAGGAGGTGAAGAAGTTCTTGCACGATCTGAAAGAGGAAATATACACCATAAAAAAAGAATCAGACGGAGCTGTTAGAGATGAAGGCTGCAATACAGGAAATCAAATCCTCTCTTGAAAGTATTAAAAACAGATTTGTCCATGCAGAAGAGTGAATCTCAGATGTTGAAGGCACAACCTCTGACCCAGAAAATGCAACCAAAAAACTGAGAAAATAACCCCCCCCCAAAAAAAAGAGAGAGAGAGAATATTATATGAGAAATAATAGATACCATTAAGTGCCCAAATGTCTGGATAATTGGTGTCCCAGAAGGTGAAAAAACTAATAAGGGCATTGATAATCTATTCCACGAAATCCTGAAAGAAAACTTCCCAAACCTAGAGAGGCATTCAGATATTCCCATCCAAGAAATACAAAAGACCCCTAATAGAATCAACCCGAGAAGATCTTCTCTAAGGCACATTATAGCCAGATTGGCTTGGCCAAATCCACAGACAAAGACAAAATACTAAAATTGGCAAGAGAGAAATGTAAGGTTACTTATAAAAGTTATCCCATCAGGCTAACATCAGACCTCTCATCAGAAACAATGTGAGCAAGGAAAGAATGGGAAAATATATTCAAAGTGTTAAGTGAAAAACAGTTTCAACCAAGAATAGTATACCTGGCAAAATTATCCTTCATACAGGAAGAAAAGACAAAAACATTCTCAGATAAACAAAACTTGAAAGAGTTTACCAACACCAGACCAACTCTTCAAAAAGTTCTTTCTTTCTTTCTTATTGGAGAGGTTTTTGCTATAGGGCATGTGCGCTCACCAGAAAGACAGAGAGAGACAGAGAGACAGAAAGTGAGAAATCACCCCCCCCCGGGGGGATGGCCATGCCACAATCCCTTCTCCTCCATTTTCTTCTTGAGATCTTGGGCATGCATGCACACACACACGGTATGAGTTTAAGCCACTGGGTCTGGGACTCGAACCGCTGTCTACTACATGGGAGTCCCGCGACATAGCCATTATGTCAACTGCTGGTCTTCAAGAAGTTCTAAAAGGCATGCTTTACCAAGAAAACTAACACATACCAACATATACAGAAATAAGAGAATAAAAAATAACCAAGAAAATGATCAAATTAATGCTAGGGTCAAGAAATATCAATAATAACGTTGAATGTTAACTTCTAGCATTTAAATGGGAAGATTAGACCACAGTAACACTGCAAATTTAACAGAAGAAAGATTAATTACATAAGATTGAACTGGGGAAATAGAAATTTATGACTTTTGAGTAAAATATTATTGTCTTTTTTCTTTACTATGCTTGGTTTTCCCAATTTAAGGATTTTGCTTTTAAACTATGGATAAGTTTAGAAATTTGTTAAAATGATTTTTCTTCTTATGTATTTCTTTAAATGGAAACATAAACTTTTCTCCCTTCCTGACCCCTCTGTATTTGGAAAATATTTGGGCATTTTCTTATTTTGTGGCAGAATGGTTATTTACATAAGTCAATAATACCTGTTGCTTGAATCAGAAAGTGGACGTACTCGTTATTGGACAGGGCTTTGACTGGAATGTCATAACTGAAGATTAAACCAGAAAACTATGGAGCTAAGGTAAATCTCAAGAAATCCAATGAAACTTCTTCGAAAGATGGCCTGGTATCATAAACCGTTCTGCCTGGCAGAGAGGATTAGAGAATCTATATGAAAGATAGAGAATCTATATGAAAGATCTGTATAAAATAACCTAGACTTTCCATTTCTGCATTTTTTTCATTCTCCTTTAAATTTATTCTTAATTTTTGTATTTTTTTTCCTTTTTTTCTTTTTTATTTAAATTTATTTATTTACATTCATTCACTATACATCATTATAGCATACAAAATGAGATTTCCCATCCAGAATACACTGTATATTGGCTGAATCAAGCACACCAACATACATGTTATCGACAAATAATTTTCCATTTCTTATTTCTAGTATATTTTGCCTTTTTTTTTCTTTTGCCATCCTTGATTTCCTATCCCTCACCCTCTGCCATCTCCCACCCTCCTCCCACACTGTGTCTGGTATCTATTGTTGCTTTCTATGCCTCCCCCATTTTATTGTTTC
>NW_006160094.1:1567527-1577504 GCF_000334495.1 Tupaia belangeri chinensis
GGTATAGTGGCCTGACCATCCCCCCTGGGAAGTGATTTCTCGCTTTCTGTCTCTCTGTCTCTCTCTGTCTGTCTAGCGAGCACACGTGCCCTATAGCGGGAAAACAAAAACAAAAACAAAAACAAAACCTCTTCAAAAAAAACAAAGAAAAAAATTTCAATAGGAACAGTTTTCGTGTTTTTTTTTTCTCCTGAAACTTTTTTTTTAATTAAATAATTTATATTTATCCCTAAGCATTGTCACAACATACCAAATGTGGTTTCCCGTCTATAATAAACTGCATGGTGGCTTAATCATGCATGTTATCATCAATAATTTTCCATTTCTAGTTTCATATATATATTTTTATTTTATTTTTTTTACCCCATGACTGACCCTCTGCCCTTTCCCACCCTCTTATCACACTATCTCTGCTGTCTTCAGTTGTCTTCAATTCCTTTCCCCCCACATTTTATTGATCACACAATTTCATAAGTAATCTAACTACTTTCGATAGCAAGTTCAGCTGGTAATTTCAAGAAAAGCAGTTTTGAACTGGTAAGGAAATTTCCTTGAAACTTAAAGCCTAGAAACAGGTTAGTATTCTGTTCAAATAGTAGGTACATGAAACTATTGATATCTTAAAGACAGGACAAAAATCCTTAAAACTGGAAAATAAAGCTTAGAAGAAAAGCAGCAATATTTTAGTCAAGTCACAGAATGCTATTTCACCAGTTCAGTCTCATGTACTTAATCTAATCTTCTGTTGTGGTTCAACCTTCCTGATTGAATTGTGGGATATAATATTCAACTCCTGACTTGTCCCTATGATTATGTTGGCCATTTTTTTAGTTTTTGAACTCTTATTTCTGTGTGACTACATTTAATTTTCCTGACATAGCACTCCCTTAAGAACTTCTTGGAGATCTGGTCTGGTGCTGGTAAATTCTTTCAGGTTTTATTTATCTGAGAATGTTCTTGTCTTTTCTTCCCATATGAAGGACAATCTTGCCGGGTATAGTATTCTTGGTTGTAATTGCTTTTCCCTTAACACTTTGAATATATTTTCCCATTCTTTCCTCACTTGCATTGTTTCCAATGAGAGGTCTGCTATTAGTCTGATGGGATATCCTTTGTAGGTAACTTGCCATTTCTCTCTTGCCAATCTTAGTATCTTGTCTTTGTCTTTGATTTTGGTCAGTCTGGCATAATGTGTCTTGGAGAAGATCTTCTTGGGTTGATTCTATTTGAGGTCCTTTGTATTTCTTGGGACTGAATCTTTGTGTGCCTCTCTAGGTTTGGAAAGTTTTCTTGCAGGATTTTATGGAATAGATTATCAATGCCCTTCTAAGTCTCTTTACCTTTTGGGATGCCTATTTTCCAGATGTTTGGACATTTGATGGTATCTAGTATTTCTCATATATTATTCTCAAATTTTTGAGCAATTTTCTCAGCCTTCGTGGTGGATTTTTCTAGGCCAGCAATTTTTTCTTCTACATCTGAGATTCTATTTTCTGTATTATCTAGTCTGCTTTTAATACGTTTAAGAGAGATTTTGACTTCCTGTATTATAGTCTTCTTCTCTAACAGTTTCATCTGATTCTTTTGTAAAGTGTGTAATTACTCTTTTAGATCTTGCGTGAATTTCCTCACCTCCTGGAACTCATCCGCTCCTTTCTCCTGCCTCTTCTGCAGTTCATTGTCTCTCTTCTCTTCCATCTCTGTTAGCTTCACCAATATGAATGTTCTCAATTCTTTATAAGATATTTCCATGATTTCCATTGAACTGTGTGTGGATGAAGAGGAGTTATTCTTTTCCCTTGGAGGAGAGGTGTTTTCTTACTTCTCCATATTTCTTGTGGCCCTGCAATGATTTCTAGTCATCTGATGGATGCTGTGTTTCTTCCCAAATTTGAAGTTCAATCTGAGTGTCGAGGAGCAAGCATAAAAGGAAACAGAGAGAGAGAGAGAGAAACAACAGCAACAACAACAACAAAAAAAACCAAGAAACAGAGAAAAAGAGAAGGAAAAGCTAAGAGAAAAACTTAAAAAAAAAAAACTTTAAAAAAATGGTTTTTTGGAGAGGTTTTTGCTATAGGGCACGTGCACTCGCCAGACAGACAGAGAGTGACAGAGTGACAGAAAGTGAGAAATCACCACCCAGGGGAATGGCCATGCTGCAATCCCTTCTCCTCCATTCTCCTCTTGGGATCTTGGGCATGAATGCACACGCGCCTGGTGTGAGTTTTAAGCCACCGGGTCTGGGACACGAACCACGGTTGACTACGTGGGAGTCCAGTGACATAGCCATTACGTTAACTGCTAGTCCCCCAAAAAATTTTTTTAAAAAAGCAAAAATTAGAAAACCATACAGCACGTTTTGCCCAAGAAATGGCTAGTTCTCAGGAGCCATGATGATGTCTTCAAGAAGGCCTGTTCCCTTGCTTCTCCTGGGTTGGAAGGGGGAAAGGGAATTATTAACAAGATAAAGGGAAAGGAGGGGCCAGAAAGCCCAGAAAATGCTTTGCCTTAAAAAATTAAAAAAAAAAATTACAAAAATATGAAAAGGCAGAGACAGAGGTAGAGAGTGACAAAGACAGATACAGAGGCAAGAGGCTTGAAAGGGGTCATTGTACCATGCAAGTTTGTGTGCTGGAGGCTGAATTATCAGTGGAAAATCTTCATTTCTGTTTCCCCTGAAATGGCTAGTTCTCAGAAGCCATGAAGGTGTCTTTAAGAAGGCCTGTTCCCTTGCTTTTCCTCTCCATTTCTGCATTTTAATCACTAGAGATTGCAAAAGAGCATTCCCAACCAGAAGTTCATCTTGAGGAAGACTTTGAAAAAAGACTGATCTTTGCTAGCAGATGGTATATCACAGAATACTTGGTAGGCAGGATTGAATTGAGAAGGTTCATGTGTGAATTATGTGCTGGGTGAATTGTGTGCTTTCCAACAGTTTGAATAGTTGACATGAAAATATTTTCTCAAGAATATTTAAAACCATGCTGTCTCTGTTATAGAGTCACAAACAAAATCATAACAGATATTTTGATGATTATCTTTAAATTCAGTTTCTTGAAATTTCGAAAGTTGTTTATTAACTGTCAAGAACTATGAAGTATGAACAAAAAATTTTTGATATGTAAAGTAAGTGTTTGTGGGAAAATGTAAAAATAAATAAGTAAATGTTAAAAAAAATAGAATGAATGGAAGGGAAACCTGATGGGGAAGGAATACCTTCCAGGAAAAAGAACTAGCCTAGGTGGAGGCCCAAGAGGCAGGGAAAGCCCTGAGTGCTCGAGGAGCTCCCTGCTGGTTCAGCTGATGGGACCACATGAGATTTGGTGAGAAATGATGGGAAATGGAGCTGAGGAAAGGAAGAGAAGGAGATACAAGAGTAAAACTCGATGCTGGTGAGGGAAGGAGTTAATGATACGATATCAGGGGAAAATGCATTCGAGGCCAAGGGAACTCGGTGAGGTCTTAAAGTGTTTCAAGAATTGCAAGGATAGCTGGTTATGGGGCGTGCTCTGTGGTCCCAGCTTCTGGGGAAGCTCAGGTGGAAGATCACAAGTTTTGAGTCCAACCTGGGCAATGTGGTAAAACAAAACAAAACAAAACCAAAAAACAAAACTGCAGAAGAGTGTTAGGTCATTTTTAACCTTTCTGAAAAAGTTGTTTCGAGCTGTCTTTATTAAGTAACCATTTCTATTACTTATTTCTCTTTGTCTTTTGGGTAGGAATTGTCCATCATAATTCATTACTGCCGTTGTTTTTCCCCCTTTATTATTATTTTAATTTATTTTATACATTCAATCACTGTACATCGCTATAGCTTATAAAATGAATTTACCCAACATGAATACACTTTGCACCAGTCCGGTTGAAGATATCATACACATTACTCTCAACAGACAATCCTCCATTTCTGTGTCCACTAAATGTCTTGCCTCTTTATTTTTTCCCTTGATTCCTTTCCTCTCACTCTCCTCCATCTCCTACCCTCTTCCCACACTGTCTCCAGGATTCATAACCATTTTTCATGATTCTGTATTCTCTAATCTTTCATTTCTGCCATAGAATGTGAAAGTGAGAAGGCAAGCCATCAGGTCTGAGACTCAAACTGTGGTCAGCCATGTGGGAATCCAGCACACTTAATCACCATACCACCTGCTGGACCCCAATCAGTATACATTAAGTGGAAACATACAGTGTCTTTCTTTCAAAGCCTGGCTTATTTCACTCAGCTGTAAATCTTCCATATTTTCCACTTTCTATCAAAAGCCAGGTTCTTGTCCTTTATGATTGAGTAGAATTCCATACAGTATATGTGCCACACTTTTTCAATCCATTCATCTGTTCAGGAGCATTTGGATTGATTCCATGTCTTAGCAATGTTAAATAATGCCTCAATAAGCAATGATGTGCAAGCACTTTTCTGGCTGAGTATTCTACTATCCTTTGGGTAGATACCCAGGAGTGAAATTGATGGATCATATTGGTAGTTCTGTTTGTAGATCTTTGAGGAAACTCTGTATCCATATACATCTCCACAGTGGCTGTACTCATTTACATTCCCAACAGTGTAGGAGAGTTCCCTTTTCCCCCATAGTCATTTTTTTTTTGAATCTTAGCCATTTTGACTGAGTTAGGTGGTATCTCATTGTGCTTATGATCTGCATCTCCCTTATGATGAGGGATGTTGATCATTTCTCCATATGCTTTTTGGCTGTTTGTATGTCTTCCTTAGAGAGTTGTTCGTTCTGCTCATTTTCCCATCTTTTAATTAGGCTGATCATTTTTTTATGGGGGTGTAAGCCGCTTGAGTTCTCTGTGTATTTTGGTTATCAGTCCCTTATCCGAGGCATAGTTTACAAAAATATTCTCCCGTTCTGAGAGCTTTTGATTCACACTAATTACAGTGACTTTTGTTGTGCGGAAACCTCTTAACCTTATGTAACCTCTTTTATCTATTTTGGGGATTATCGCCTGTGCTTTGGGGTTTTTTTTGAAGAAGTTTGCCTACTCCAGTGTCTCCCAGAGTTTCCCCAGTGTTTTACACCTGTAGTTTTATAGTTTAAGATCTTAGGTTTAGACCTCTGATCCATTGATTTTTGTTAATGGTGAGGGATAGGAGTCCAGATTCATCTTTCTGCAAGTGGATACCTGGTTTTTCCAGCACCATTTGCTAAAGAGGTTTTCTTTTCCCTGCTGGTTTGAATGATGCCCTTTGTCAAAAATCAGTTGGCTGTGTGTTTTAGGATTTATTTCTGGGGTCTATTCTGTTCCACTTGTCTATTTTTGTGCCAGTATCATGCTGTTTTGATTATCACAGTTTTGTAATATATTTAGGAGTCAGGGAGTGAAATGCCTCCTACTCCACCCTTCTTGTGCAGGATTGGTTTGGCAATGTGGAGTCTTTTATGATTCTAGGAAAATTCTATGATTGTCTTTTCTAGATCTGTGAAGAATATCTCTGGTAATTTAATTGAGATTACATTAAATATGTAGATTAATTTAGGTAGAATTGCCATTTTGATTATATTCTTCCAATCCAGGAACATGGGATGTCCTTCCACTTTTTTGTGTCATATTTGATTTCTTCTTTTAGAGTTTTGTAGTTGTCCTTGTAGAGATCTTTGACTTCCTTGGGTAGATTTATTTGTAAGTATCTTATACTTTTTGTTGTTATGGTAAGTGAGATTATTTTATTCAGTTCTACCTCAGTCTGCTTGTTGTTGGCATATAGAAATGTAGAGATTTTTGTATATTGATTTTGTATCCTGCCACTTTACTATATTCATTTATCACTTCTAGGAGTTTTTTTGTGGATACCTTTGGGTCTTCAATGTATACAATCATGGGAACCAGCAGTTAGCATAATGGCTATGTCGCTGGACTCCCACGTAGTCGACCGCGGTTCGTGTCCTGGACCCGGTGGCTTAAAACTCACGCCGGGCGCATGTGCATGCGTGCCCAAGATCCCGAGAGGAGAATGGAGGAGAAGGGATTGCGGCGTGACCATCCCTCCTGGGGGGTGATTTCTCGCTTTCTGTCTCTATGTCTCTCTCTGTCTGTCTGGCAAGCGCACGCGCCCTACAGTGAAAATCTCTCCAAAAAAAAAAAATGTATACAATCATGTAATCTATAAATAGAGGTAAATTTACTTCTTTTTTCCTTATTTGAATGCCTTTTATTTTATTCTTTTTTCTGATTGCATTGACTAGAACTTACAGTGCTATATTGAAAAGGAGTGGAGAAGGTGAGTGGCAGCCTTGTCTTGGACCCAGTTTTCAGTGCAAAGATTTCAACTTTTCCCCATTAAGTATGATGCTAGCTATGAGTTTTTCATACATGGCTTTCATTGTGTTAAGAAATATTCTGGGGGGCCAGCAGTTGGCATAATGGCTATGTCGCTGGACTCCCACGTGCCAACCACGGTTTGAGTCCCAGACCTGATGGCTTGAACTCACACTGGGCGCGTGTGTGTGCAGGCCGAAAATCCTGAGAGGACAATGGAGGAGATGTTATTGCAGCGTAGCCATCCCTCCACCCCTCGGGGGGTGATGATTTCTCACTTTCTGTCTCTCTGTCTCTCTCTCTGTCTTTCTGGCAAGCACACATGCCCTATAGCAAAAATCTCTAAAAAAAAGAAAGAAAGAAAGAAATGTCCTTTACATGCCAATTTTGCTGAGAATCTTAATCATGAAAGGATGTTGTATTTTATCAAATGACTTTTCTGCATTGATTGATATGATCATATAACTTTTATCTTTCTTTATGCTAATATGGTATATTACATTTGTGGTTTTGTGCATGTTAAGCCATCCTTGTATCCCTGGAATAAAGCCTACCTGATTGTGTATATAATCATTTTTATATATTGTTGAATATAATTTGCTAGTATTGCACTGAGAATTTTTGCATCTATATTTATCAGAGATATTGGTCTATAGTTTTCCTTTTTGGTCATGTCCTTATCTCTTTTGAGGCCAAGGGTGATGGAGTCTTTATAAAATTAATTGGCGAGGGTTCCTTCCTTTTGAATCATTAAAAATAGTTTGAGAATAGGATTAACTCTTCTCTAAAAGTTTTGTAGAATTCTGAAGCAAAGCCACCATGGCCTGGGTTTGGGGACATTATTACTGATTCAATATCATTGCTTGTTATGGGTCTATTCAGGCTTTCTATGTCTTCCTGATTCAATCTAGGTTAAGTATATGTGTCCAAGAATTTGTCCATCTCATCTAGGTTTTCTTGTTTGTTGGCATATAGTCAGTCACTCATAGCATTCCTCATGATATTTTGTATTTCTATTATGTCTGTTGTAATGTTGCCTTTTCATTGTGAATTTTATTTATCTGTCCTTTCTCTCTTCTTAATTAGTCTAGCGTAATGGTGTGTCAATTTTGTTTATTTTTTCAAAGAACCAGCTTTTGGTTTAATTTATTTTCTGCATAGTTCATTTATTTTATATTTCATTTATTTCTGCTTGATTCTATTATTTCTTTTCTCCTGGCATTTTTTGTTTTTTGTTTTGTTTTGTTTTGTTTTTCCAATTTCCCAAGGCATGATGTTAGATTGTCCATTTCCCACCATTCCATCTTTTTCTTATGTGCACTAATTGCTATGACTTTCCCTCTTACGACTGCTTTTCCTGTGTTCCATAGGTTATGGAAACTCGTATACTCATTATCATTGGTTTCAATGAGTCTTTTGATTTCAGCCTAATTTCTTGAGTAGTTGTGGAGTAGATTGTTTAGTTTCCATGTGTCTGTATATTTTCAAGGTTGTTTTCTGAAACTAAAGTCAATTAAATTTCATCATAATCAGAGAAGATGCTGAATATAGTTTCTATGCCTTCAAATCTGTAAAGGCTTATTTAGTGTCCTATCATGTGGTCAGTTTTCAAAATGGTTACATGTGGGGGTGAGAAAAATGTAAATTTCATGGTTTTTGGGTGGAATGCATTGTAGATGTCTGTCAAGTCCATTTTATTTATGGTATCATTTAGATCCTGTATCTCTTTGCTTGTATTTTGTCTAGGTGATCTGTCTAAAGGAGATAGTGGGGTGTTGAGAACCTCAACAATTAGTGTGTCGCTGGGACCAGCAGATAGCTGGACTACGTCACTGGACTCCCATGTAGCCGATGGCAGTTCAAGTCCCGGAGCTGGTGGATTAAACTCACGCTGGGTGCATGTGCGTACGTGCCCAAGATCTCCAGAGGAGCATGGAGCAGAAGGGATTGAAGCTTGGCCATCCCCCCTGGGGGGTGATTTCTCACTTTCTGTCTCTCTTTTTCTCTCTGTCTTTCTAGCAAGTGCATGTGCCCCATAGCAAACACCTCTAAAAAAAAAAAAAAAAGAAAAAAAAAACAAAAAAAAAAGAAAATAGTGTGTCACAGTCTATCTCTCCTTTTAGATCCAGCAGTCTGTCCTGCACATATTTGGGTGCTCCTGAGTTGGGTGCATAGATATTTGTAAGTGTTACATCTTCTTAACGAATTAACCTTCTTACTACTATGTAATGCCCTTCTTTGTCTCTTAGAGTTTTTGTCTTAAAATCTGTTTTGTTTGAAATCAGCATCACAATGTTTTTGGTTTCCATTTGCCTGGAATACCTTTTTTCCAGTCTTTCACTTTTAGTCTATGTATGTCTTTATCTGTCAGGTGTGTTTCTTGTAAGCAACAGATAGAGGGTTTCTGAATTCTTTTTTTCTTTCCATTCAACCAATCTGGGTCTCTTGATTGGAGAATGTAATCACTAACATCCAATGTTGTTATTGATATTTCCAGACTTGTTCCTACCATTATGTTAGCTATTTTCTTGGTTGTCTTTTGCTCTATTATTTCTACATGACTCCCTTTAGTTTTCCTGGTATAGCACTCCCTTCAGCATCTCTTGAAGAGCTGGTCTGGTGCTGGTAAATTCTTTCAGGCTTTGTTTATCTGAGAATGTTTTTATCTTTTCTTCTCATTCCAAGGATAATCTTGCTGGGTATAATAATCTTGGTTAAAATTGTTTTTCTTTTAACACTTTGAATACATCTTTGCATTCTTTCCTTGCTTGCATTGTTTCCACTGAGAGGTCCAATGTTAGTCTGATGGGATAATCTTTGTAAGTAGCTTGACATCTCTCTCTTACCATTTTTAGAATCTTATCTTTATGTGCAATTTTGGCCAATCTGGCTAGGATCTTCTTGGATTGATTCTACTTGGGGTCCTTTGTATTTCTTTCTTTTTCTTTTCTTTCTTGAGAGAGATTTTAGCTATAGGGTGTGTGTGTTCACCAGAGAGATGAAGTGAGAAATAATCCCTTGGGGGAGGGGATGTATGGCCATGCTGCAATCCCTTCTCTTCCGTTCTCCTCTTGGGATCTTGGGTATGCATGCACATGCACCTGGCATGAATTTTAAGCTGCTGGGTCTGGGACTAAACCACTGTCGACTATGTGGGAGTCCAACGACATAACCATCTGCTGGCCCCTGGGTCCTTTGTATTTCTTGAGTCTGGATTTTTGGTTGCTTCTCTAGGCTTGAAAAGTTTTCTTTCAACATTTCATGGAATAGATCATTAATGCCTTTATTAGATTTGTCACCTTCTGAGATACAAATCATTATGATATTTGGACATTTAATGGTACCCAGTATTTCCCATATATTATCCTCACTTTTTTAAAAATTATTTTTGGTGATTTTTTTCTAGGTCAGATGTTTTGTCTTCTAGATTCAAGATTTGATCTTCTGAATGATCTAATCTGCTTTTATTTATTTATTTATTTATTTATTTATTTATAGACCACAGATTAGTTTTTTTTTACATCAATCTCCCCGCTTTATCATTCAATGTCTTTTCCATGCATTTCCCAATAATTATTATTATTATTCTAATTTTTTAAAACAGTCAATCACTATTTCTCATTTTGCTTGTTAAAAGACTTCACCCATCATGAAATACTTCCCAGACCAGTCCAGTTGAGAATACTATACACGTCATC
>NW_006160094.1:1578596-1601722 GCF_000334495.1 Tupaia belangeri chinensis
GGGTGGGGTGGGGGGGGAGCCCCCGCCCTAATCTGCTTTTAATACTTTTGAGAGAGGTATTGATTTCCTATATTATAGCTTTCATCGCTAATAGTTCCATTTGAATTTTTTTAAAGAGATTTTTTTGATATGTGCACTCACCAGAGAGACAGAGAGACAGAAAGTGATAAATCACTCCTTGAGGGGATAGCCATGCTGCAGTCTCTTCTCCTCTCAGGATTTTGAGCATGCATGCACTCATGCCTGGTGTGAGTTTTAAGCCACTTTGTCCTAGATTTGAACCATGGTTGACTACATGGGAGTCCAGTAATGTAACCATTATACCATCTGCTGGTCCCCCATTTGATTCTTTTTTATGGTGTTTACTTCTTTCAGATTGTGAAAGGACTTCCTCATCTCCTGGAGTTCATTGTCTCTTTTCTCTTGCACCTTCTGGAGTTTGTTGTCTCTTTTCTCTTGCATCTCATTTTGTTTTGTAACTATGATATTCTGAATTACTTATCTGACATTTCCATGAGTTCTATTACACTGTCTGTGGATGATGAGTTGTTCTTTTCTCTTGGGGGAGAGATTTTCTTGGTTTCTCATATTTCTTTTGCCTACAAGCTGGTTTCTGGTCATCTGATGGATTATACATTTCTTCCTAATTTCTTGGAGTTAATTCTGAGGCGTGTGGAAGGAGGTGAGTCGTGCCTATCTCTCTACAGCTCCATCTCCCTGATGCTCACCCTGCAATCTGCACCATCATCACTGGAACTGGATATTCCAATGGTCTCCTAATTTCTTGAGGACAGGTGCACTTGGGGTTGAGCTGCAGGCATCAACTGGGGAAGAAAGCAAGGGTTGTGTGGCATGTGTGCTTGCACGCTTCAGAAAACTATGCAGTCTAAAGATATTCCTAAGTGGGCAAAAGGCAGATAGAGGTCTAATGCAGTCTCTGACCTCAGTTTTCTCACTGGCGGCCGCTGTGCTGGGCAGGTTCTGGGGCTAATGAAGGAGGTGGGAGGAGCAGGATGATCTGGGTGGACCTAAACCAATCCAAAGTCAGTGGAGCTCCCACGGAGGTCGCTCACTGGCCGCTACTGCTCAGGTTCCAGGGCTAATGGCCACTCCCATTGTTTTGATCCTCATTAACAAACTGAACCCCAAAGCCAAAAACAATTGGTTACCAAGTGACTATGTGAATGTGTATACGGGGGTCACTCATGTGCTATTAGGCCCAGAAAGGGCCTCAGATTCATGACTTCAACATTCTCTTCATATACATGGCATATGATACTGTTATCAGATGTTGAACATATGATTTAAAAATGCTAATTTGGGTCCAGCAGGTAGCATAGTGGTTAAGGTGCTGGACTCCCACATGCCTAACCACAATTCAAGTCCCAGACCTTGTGGCTGGAAAATCATACCAGATGTGCGTGTGCCCAAAATCCCAAGAGGAGAAGGGAGGAGAAGAGATGGGGGCATAGCCGCCTCCCTGGGGTGGGGGGGGTAATTTCTCACTTTCTGTCTCTCTGGTGAGCGCATGCACCCTATAGCAAAAATCTCTCTTCAAAAAAAAAAAAAAAATTGTGAAGCCTTATTAGTGTGATTGGCCCTCTCCAGCTCTTAGCCTCCATGAGTGGTACTGGGGAGGTTGGTAGTGGAAGGTGTGAAGCTGCCCGCCCATAGTCGGATCCCTTGGTCTCTGTTACAGACCCTGGCTTTATTGTCACATTGAGATCCACTGATTGCAGCAGGGTAGGCCTTGTTCCAACTCCCCAAGGGAATTGTGATTGGTCTAAACATGGGTGTGTCACTCAGTTCCGGCCATGAGACACCATCTTCCACTAACATTAGCTGAGCTAATATATATCTATAT
The DNA here is from genome assembly GCF_000334495.1 of Tupaia belangeri chinensis. Taxonomy (NCBI): domain Eukaryota; kingdom Metazoa; phylum Chordata; class Mammalia; order Scandentia; family Tupaiidae; genus Tupaia; species Tupaia belangeri. The sequence goes on from NW_006160094.1 coordinate 1,580,461, forward strand.
ATCTATATCTATATATCTATCTATATTTTTTTGAGAGCTTTTTGCTGTAGGGCGCATGTGCTTGCCAAGGACAGACAGACAGAAAGCAAGAAATCACCCCCTCAGGGGGGATGGCCACGCAACAATCCCTTCTCCTTCATTCTCCTCTTGGGATCTTGGGCACACATGCACATGCACCCGGCGTGAGTTTAAGCCACCAGGTCCGGTACTCGAACCGCGGTCAACTACATGGGAGTCCAGTGGCATAGCCATTATGCCAACTTCTGGTCCTGTCTAGCTAATGTTTTCTTCCTATCAATAAAATGACTACTAGAGGCTGGGAAAGATGGGAGATGGGGGAAGAGTGAGGGAATAGAGGGATGTTGATCAGAAATGAAATTGCAGATAGGGAAGAACAATTTCTAGAGTTATGAAATACAGTGGGGAAAATATATTATAAAAGACAACAGGTTGCTAAGTATCTCGTACTCACTTTGGTATCACATAATACTAAAGTTGAAATGATACAGAGAAGATTAGCATGGCCCTGGCACAAGGATGACATGCAAATTCATGAACTGTTCCATATTTTTAAGCAGTGGAAAATAGTTATGGACACTGGAGACTGTGGAAGGAGGGTGGGAGAAGGGAAGAATATAGGGAAGGAAATCAGGGAGAAAAAACAGAGAGGCAAGACATTTGTGGGACAGAGAAATGGTTTATTGTCTGTTAATGATAACGTGTATAGTATTCTCAACTGGCCTGGTCTGAGATGTATTTCATGTTGGGTAAATTTTATTCACAAGCCAAATGATGTATAGCAATTGAATGTTTAAAGAAGAAAAAAAAATCCTTACAACAACAAAAAAGGCAACAAATTGCTAAGTATCTCAAAGTAACAAAAAATATTCAGTATTCTGAATATTTTCAACACAAGTAACGGCAAATGGTTGAGATGATGAGTGTGCTAATTCTTCAGATTTGACTGTTACACACTGTGTACTTATACTTAAAGATCACATTGTGATTTTTTTTTTTTTTGGAGAGATTTTCACTGTAGGGCGCGTGCGCTCGCCAGACAGACAGAGAGAGACATAGAGACAGAAAGCGAGAAATCACCCCCCCAGGGGGGATGGTCACGCCGCCATCCCTTCTCCTCCATTCTCCTCTCGGGATCTTGGGCACGCACGCACACGCGCCTGGCGTGAGTTTTTTAAGCCACCGGGTCCGGGACACGAACCGCGGTCGACTACGTGGGAGTCCAGCGACATAGCCATTACGCTAACTGCTGGTTCCCACATTGTGATTTTTTTGTGTGTGAAGAGTTGGAGACGGAGCAGTTGTAGCCGCATTTCCTACCTCCAGCGGCCGTCGGTTTCATTGCCTAGAACCTGGGAGGAGGAGACTCAGAATCAAATCTCTTTTTCTTCTCCTTTCTTGGTTACAAATCTCTTGAGATATATTAAGTTAGTAGGAACTTTGCTTGAGTGAGATTTTTTTTGATCTTCAGCTACACTTTTTGGCTTTGTGAGGAATCTTACCATCAATCGCAATGGCCAGCCTTGTTAGCAAGAAGACAGATCCTCCCCGTGAACTCCCGTGTACTCGTTGGGAATCTCAACACTCTTGTGGTCAAGAAGTCTGATGTGGAGGCAATCTTCTCCAAGCATGGCCAAATTGCGGGTTGCTCTGTTTATAAGGGCTTTGCCTTCGTTCAGTGTGTTAATGAGAGGAATGCCCGATCCGCTGCGGCAGGAGAGGATGGCAGGATGATTGCCCACCAGGTTTTAGATATTCATCTGGCTGCAGAGCCAAAAGTGAGCTGAGAAAAAACAGGTGTGCAACAACCTGCAGCGGAGATGTATGGCTTCTTTTTTGACTTGGATTATGACTTTCTTTCTTGCTTGCTTGCTTTCTTTTTTTGGAGAGGTTTTTGCGACAGGGCACGTGCGCTCACCAGAAAGACAGAGAGAGAGAGAGAGAAAGCGACAAATCACCTCCCAGGGGGGATGGCCACGCCGCAATCCCTTCTCCTCCATTCTCCTCTCGGGATTTTGGGCACACTTGATAAAAATCATACATCCTGGGACCAGCAGTTAGCGTAATGGCTATGGCACACGTGCCTGGTGTCAGTTTAAGCCACCGGGTGGAACTGGGGTCGACTACATGGGAGTGCAGCAACATAGCCATTACGCTAACTGCTGGTCCCAGGGTGTATGATTTTTATCAATTGTCTCCAAAACAATCTCTTGCTATGCAGGAAGGACAGTTCTTTTCACTCATTGATGAGTTAGTAGTAGCTTCCCTAACTGCAAAGGCAGTATCATTTAGTCGAGTAGCACCTGAGGCAGCTTTGAGTTCGAAGTGTATGTTTTATGTCCCACCTTAGAGTGCTGTGTGGGGCTGCTCAACACAAATGTAAGTGTGTTTTTGTGAATGGGAGTTGGCAGTCAAATATATCCTCTAGAAAATAGTGTAATAGTCTTAAGATTTGTTTTCTAAAGTTGATACTGTGGGTTATTTTTGTGAACAGCCTGATGCTTGGGACCTTTTTTTCTCAAAATAAATAAGTCCTTATTAAACCAGGAATTTGGAGGGAAAAAAATCACATTGTTTCCCCACAATTATGTACAGTTATCATATGTTAATTTAATTTCTTTTTAAATTTGCCAGATGGCACATGTGCTTGCCAGAGAGAGAAACAGCGAGAGAGAGAGAGAAAGCACTCCCAGCCGGACAAGGCCACGCCACAATCCCCGCTCCTTGATTTCTCCTCTCATCAGGATTTTGGACATGTATGCACACACACCTGCCCCATGTGGTTTTCAAGATGCTGGGGAGGAGATTTGAATGGCATGGTTTACCACGTGGGGTCCAGCTTCCTTAATTACCAGGCCATGGATTAGGCTTTAAAAATTGTTTTAATGAAAAGATTTTCTTCTTGAATAAAAGTAAAAGAACACCAAAGAAGAAGGTAAGTTTTTCCATTTAAAAGTCTATAAACCAGAGCTGGCAGGTGTCATAGTGGTTAAGGACGCTGGACTCCCACATGGCCCACTGCAGTTCAAGTCCCAGACCTGGAGGCTTGCTTCTTTGCTTTCTCACTTTCTTAATCTCTCTCTCTCTCTGGTCAAATTAAAATAAATAAACAAAGTTAAATAAAATAATTATTAAAAAAAAAAGTCAGGACCAGCAGCTAGCATAATGGCTATGTTGCTGAAGTCCCATGTAGTCGACTACAGTTCGAGTCCTGGGCCTGGTGGCTTAAACTCACGCTGGACGCTTGTGTGTGTGTGCCCAAGATCCCAAGAGGAGAATGGAGGAGAAGGGATTGCGGCATGGCCATCCCCCAGGGGGGTGATTTCTCTCTTTCTGTCTCTCTGTCTCTCTCTATCTTTCTGACAACACGGTTAAAACAAAAAACCTAAAAAAAAAAAAAAAAAAAAAAAAAGTCTGTGAACCAGTTTGATGGAGCCAGCAGATGGTGTGGTGGTTAAGGCACTGGACTCCCACATGGCTGACTGTGGTTTGAGTCCTGGGCCTAGTGACTTGCAATTCATGCTGAGCACATATGTGTGTGTGCCTAAAATCTCAGGAGGATAATGGAGGAGGAAAGATTGTGGCATGGCCATCCCCCTTGGGGGTGAGTTCTCACTTTCCCTCCAATATGTCTCTCCCTCTCTGTCTCTCTCCTGTGAATGTGTGTGCTCTATGGCAAAAAAAAAAAGTATACAAAGCAGTTTGATATAACACGTTTTCCCTACCCACCTCCACTTTTTATTGTGTACTACTTCACCGACCATAGAGAATGCAAGCCTCTATAGATATTTTACATGTCCTCACAAAGCTGATCATATAATTATCAGCATTGTGATCATATTATTGCTACTTTTTAAAATAATTAATTAATTAATTAATGTATTTATTTGCAGTCATTCACTGAACATCAATATAGTATACAAAATGAGATTTTTCCATCCAGTATACATAGTATGTTTGCTTGATCAAGGATATTACCATACATGTTACCAACAAATAATTTTCTATTTCTTGTTTCTTACATATTTTGCTTTCACCCCCCACCCCGATTCCCTACCCCTCACTCTCTGCCGACTCATCCCCTTCTCCCATATGGTTTCTGGTATGTACGGTTGTTTTCCGTGTCTTTTTCTTTTCCACATTTTATTGATCCACTAAAGATCTTAGTTAATTTTAAGACTTTCAATAGTAAGCACAGCTGATATATACATATTAATGAACACGTGTCTGATTTTAGGTGTAAACCTCAGTAAGTAAAGCAAACATACTATAAAGTAGCATCTCACTTGGGCTATAAAGCTTACTGGAGTCATAAAATAGGTATTAATAGGAATTTTAAATGTATTTTTTAATTTCAAAAAAAGTTTTAGATATAATAGGTCAAAATCAAAAAATATTAAGAGAAATTTGCTTAAAACTTAAAGCCAGGAAAAAGGTTAGAATTCAGTTCAAATAGTAGGTAGATGAACCTATTAACAGTTCAAGAGAAGACAAACATCCTGAAATATGGAAATCGAAGCATCGAAGAAAATCAGTAATGTTTTAGTCTAAAGTTAAAAAAAAATCTATTTCACTAGTTCAGACTCACATAATTAATCTCTCTTCTATTGACTCCGCACTGCTACTCTGGTCTGATCTTGCCATTTAAACTCTGGAAGTTAACATTCAGCTCTGGACTTGTCCCTATCATTAGGCTGGCCATTCTCTTGGTTGTTCCTTGTACTCTTATTTCTGTGTGTCCGACTTTAGTTTTCCTGGTATAGCACTCCCTTTAGCACTTCTTGGAGAGCTGGTCTGGTGTTGGTAAATTCTTTCAGGTTTTGTTTATCTGAGAATTTTTTTGTCTTTTTTTTCCCATATGAAAGATAATTTTGCTGGGTATAATATTCTTGGCTGACACTGTTTTTCACTTAACACATTGAATATGTTTTCCCATTCTTTCCTTGCTTGCATTGTTTCTGATGAGAGGTTTGATGTTAGCCTGATGGGATATCCTTTGAAAGTAACTTGATGTTTCTTTCCTTCCAATTTTAGTAGCTTGTCCCTGTCTGTGGTTTTGGTCAATCTGGCAATGATGTGCCTTGTGTTGATTCTGTGTGGGGTCCTTTGTATTTCTTGGGTCTGGATATTTGAGTGCCTCTCTAGGTTTGGAAAGCTTTCTTCCAGGATTTCACGGAATAGATTATCAATGTCCTTATTAGTTTCTTCACCTTCTAGGATACCAATGATCCAGAAGTTTGGACATTTACTGGTTTCTAGTATTACTCTTATGTTATTCTCATTTTTGGGGTTATTTTCTCAGTCTTTTTGATAACTTTCTCTAGGTCAGAGGTTCTATCTTCTACATCTGAGATTTGATATTCTCCATGATCTAACCTGCTTTTGATATTTTCAACGAAAATTTCGATTTTGTGTATTACTGCCTCCATCTCTAACAATTCCATTTGATTCTTTTTTATGGTGTGTAGTTCCTCTTTCCGATCGTGCAAGAACTTCCTCACCTCCTAGAACTCAGTATCTCTTTCCTCCTGCATGTTCTAGACTTAATTGTCTCTATTCTCTTGCATCTCTGTAAGCTTTGTCACTATAAATATTTTAAATTCTTTATCTGACATTTCCATGAGTCCCCTTGTGTTCTTTGGAAGAGGAGTTATTTTTTTCCATTAGAGGTGTATTTTCTTGTTTTCTAATATTTCTTGTGCCTCTGCGGTGGTTTCTGGTCATCGGATGGATCATATATTTTTTCCTATTTTTTGGAGTTAAATCTGAGCAATCAGAGGAATGCAGAGTAAGATGACCTGCAGTCTTCAAACAGTACCATTTTTATCACAGATGATTCAATGAAAATTGAGGATTAATCTGACCATAAAAGCATTCAGCTCAAATATAGATGGCTGCTGACTGGCCTACTCTGGTTCCTGGCTAGACTAGGGTGCGGGAGGGTGAAGTCTGGGTAGAGGGTCTTCGGTCACAATCCATATTATCACTACTTTTTCTGGAATTGTCTATCCCAGGCAATATTTGTATCCATTGATTCGTTTTACTTACATGGTCACAGAAGAGGGCGGTCACATTTGTGAGTCTTAGAGCTTTTCTCTTTTTCTTTTTTTTTTGGAGAGGTTTTTGCTATACGGCGCGTGCGCTCGCCAGACTGACAGAGAGAGACATAGAGACAGAAAGTGAGAAATCACCCCCCAGGGGGGATGGTCACGCCGCAATCCCTTCTCTTCCATTCTCCTCTCGGGATCTTGGGCATGCACGCACACGCACCCGGCGTGAGTTTTAAGCCACCGGGTCCGGGATGCGAACCGCGGTCGACTACATGGGAGTCCAGCGACATAGCCATTACGCTAACTGCTGGTCCCATGAGTCTTAGAGCTTTAATTCTGCGTCCCTCTCTTGCTTTTTTCCTATTCTACCTTCATGAAGTTTCAGCAGAAATTTCTCTCTTGCCTTTTATCATTTATGTGTGAGGAGAAATTACAGAAGTGAAAAATTAATTACAAACAAGATTGGAGGAAACTAAGAGATGTAAAGAAATAAAGTGCCTATTGCAATATTCGGCACAGAATAGGCCCTAGGTACAGTTCTCTTCCCCGCTTCATGTTTGCGCACTAATAATTAGTGCCACTAGATGTCAGACTTTTGGCCTAAAAACCACCCAATCAAATTTGCACGTTAAAATATTTCGTGGGTGCTCCCTAACTGTATGACATGGTGGCTTTTAATGTGTCAACGTAATGTAAGTAATTTGGGTCTCAAATAATGGCAAATGTAAATACATGGGGAAGAAAGCTCTCTTCTGGCAGGAACACTCTGTAATCCTATGTCCCAACGAGTCTTCAGCACGTGATCTCTTCAGGAGGAGAAATTATTGTGACTGATACTGAAGCACATTAAATGTTAAATTTCTGTTTATCCTGGAATGATCTCAGTAGTCACTGGTGACAATTATAGTTCACATTCAAGAGCTCTCAATATTTCAACAATATGTTCTTTGAAATATTTAATAATTCTGTGGCAAAGTGTGCTGGCTACAGATTACTCTAAGACCCTTCACCAAGAAGTCAAAGGACAGGAAACTTACCAAGCTTTTGTGAGAAAATGGAGAGTCACAGCCCAGACTTTTCTCTCAAGGTTGTGATAAATAATGGCTAAACACGTACTTACTGTGTGTCAGATCTTACGCTGAGTCTTCATGATAACCCTGTGATAACTTGGTTGTCTTCTTATTTCTTAAGCAGGTTAGGTTGATTCTGAAATTGCAAGGCTGGTTCAACATTTGAAAAAAATCAAAGTAATTTGTGTACTAAGAGGATGAAAGAGGAAAATTATATAATTTATTCAATAGGTTCAGGAAAGTCTTTGATAAAATACAACATCCATTCAAAGTAAAAACTCCTAGCAAACTGTGAGTACAAGGAAATTTCTATATTTTGGTAAAGGGTGTCCATAAAATTCAGCAACCTAAGTTTTTATTGCAATGATAGTTAATTTTAATAGAAAGCAGGCTATTCTATTATTTTTCCTAATAATGATTCTTTTCCAGATTGTGATAAAATATACCTAACATTAAGTATACCATTTTCGCTTTATAATTATTTCTTTTTTGTAGAAGTATTTATCTTAGGGCAGGTACACTTGCTGAAAATAGACAGACACAGTGAAAGGGAGAGTGAAAAACCACCCCCAGCAGGGATCGCTGCACCACAATCCTTTCTCCATTTTCCTCACAGGATCTTGGGCACGCATGCACATGTACCTGATGTGATTTTCACACCACTGGGTCCCAGGACTTGAACCACAGTCATCTATGTGGGAGTCCAACCATGTAACTGATATGCCACCTGCTGGCCCCTTATTTTAGCTTTTTTTTGGAGAGGTTTTTGCTATAGAGTGCATGTGCTTGCCAGAAAGACAGAGAGACAGAAAGTGAGAAATCACCCCCCAGGGGGATGGCCACGCCACAATCCCTTCTCCTCCATTCTCCTCTTGGAATCTTGGGCATGCATGCACACGCGCCAGGCATGAGTTTAAGTCACTGGGTCCGGGACTCCAACTGCGGTCGACTACATGGGAGTTCAGCATCATAGCCACTATGCTAACTGCTGGTCCCAGATGTAAAGAAATAAAGTGCCTATTGCAATATTCGGCACAGAATAGGCCCTAGGTACAGTTCTCTTCCCCGCTTCATGTTTGCGCACTAATAATTAGTGCCACTAGATGTCAGACTTTTGGCCTAAAAACCACCCAATCAAATTTGCACGTTAAAATATTTCGTGGGTGCTCCCTAACTGTATGACATGGTGGCTTTTAATGTGTCAACGTAATGTAAGTAATTTGGGTCTCAAATAATGGCAAATGTAAATACATGGGGAAGAAAGCTCTCTTCTGGCAGGAACACTCTGTAATCCTATGTCCCAACGAGTCTTCAGCACGTGATCTCTTCAGGAGGAGAAATTATTGTGACTGATACTGAAGCACATTAAATGTTAAATTTCTGTTTATCCTGGAATGATCTCAGTAGTCACTGGTGACAATTATAGTTCACATTCAAGAGCTCTCAATATTTCAACAATATGTTCTTTGAAATATTTAATAATTCTGTGGCAAAGTGTGCTGGCTACAGATTACTCTAAGACCCTTCACCAAGAAGTCAAAGGACAGGAAACTTACCAAGCTTTTGTGAGAAAATGGAGAGTCACAGCCCAGACTTTTCTCTCAAGGTTGTGATAAATAATGGCTAAACACGTACTTACTGTGTGTCAGATCTTACGCTGAGTCTTCATGATAACCCTGTGATAACTTGGTTGTCTTCTTATTTCTTAAGCAGGTTAGGTTGATTCTGAAATTGCAAGGCTGGTTCAACATTTGAAAAAAATCAAAGTAATTTGTGTACTAAGAGGATGAAAGAGGAAAATTATATAATTTATTCAATAGGTTCAGGAAAGTCTTTGATAAAATACAACATCCATTCAAAGTAAAAACTCCTAGCAAACTGTGAGTACAAGGAAATTTCTATATTTTGGTAAAGGGTGTCCATAAAATTCAGCAACCTAAGTTTTTATTGCAATGATAGTTAATTTTAATAGAAAGCAGGCTATTCTATTATTTTTCCTAATAATGATTCTTTTCCAGATTGTGATAAAATATACCTAACATTAAGTATACCATTTTCGCTTTATAATTATTTCTTTTTTGTAGAAGTATTTATCTTAGGGCAGGTACACTTGCTGAAAATAGACAGACACAGTGAAAGGGAGAGTGAAAAACCACCCCCAGCAGGGATCGCTGCACCACAATCCTTTCTCCATTTTCCTCACAGGATCTTGGGCACGCATGCACATGTACCTGATGTGATTTTCACACCACTGGGTCCCAGGACTTGAACCACAGTCATCTATGTGGGAGTCCAACCATGTAACTGATATGCCACCTGCTGGCCCCTTATTTTAGCTTTTTTTTGGAGAGGTTTTTGCTATAGAGTGCATGTGCTTGCCAGAAAGACAGAGAGACAGAAAGTGAGAAATCACCCCCCAGGGGGATGGCCACGCCACAATCCCTTCTCCTCCATTCTCCTCTTGGAATCTTGGGCATGCATGCACACGCGCCAGGCATGAGTTTAAGTCACTGGGTCCGGGACTCCAACTGCGGTCGACTACATGGGAGTTCAGCATCATAGCCACTATGCTAACTGCTGGTCCCAGCTTTTTTTTTTTTTTAAGAGAGATTTTTACTATAGGATGTGTGCGCTCACTGAAGAGACAGAGACAGAGCAACAGCAAGTGAGAAATCACCCCCTGGGGTGATAGCCACACCACAGTCCCTTATCCTCCATTCTCCTAGTAGGATTTTGGGCACACATGCACACACACTTGGCATGAGTTTCAAGCCATCAAGTCCAGGACTTGAACTGTGGTCAACTATGTGTAAGTCCAGTGATGTAATTATGCCATCTGCTAGTCCCAATTTTAGCTATTTGTTTTTGTTTGTTTGTTTGTTTTTTTGGAGAGGTTTTTGCCATAGGGCACGTGCGCTCGCCAGACAGACAGAGATAGAGAGATAGAAAGCGAGAAATCAACCCCCAGAGGGGATGGTCACGCCACAATCCCTTCTCCTCCATTCTCCTCTCGGGATCTTGGGCATGCACGCACACGCGCCCGGCGTGAGTTTAAGCCACCGGGTCCAGGACTCAAGCTGCAGTCGACTACGTGGGAGTCCAGCGACATAGCCATTACGCTAACTGCTGGTCCCGTTTGTTTGTTTTTGAGAGTTTTTCGTTTTGTTTTATTTTGTTTTGTTTTTGCTATAGGGCATGTGTGCTTGCCAGAAAGACAGAGAAAGAGAGACAAAAAGTGAGAAATCAACCCCCAGAGGGGATGGTCACGCCACAATCCCTTCTCCTCCATTCTCCTCTCGGGATCTTGGGCATGCACGCACACGCGCCCGGCGTGAGTTTAAGCCACCGGGTCCAGGACTCAAGCTGCAGTCGACTACGTGGGAGTCCAGCGACATAGCCATTACGCTAACTGCTGGTCCCGACCAATTTTATTTTAAATGTTCATCTTTCCAAACTGAGACTGTACCATTAACAGTAACACTCCCTTTCCCACATTCCCACAGTCCCTGGAAACCTCCCTTTCACTTTCTGCCTATGGATCTGCCTGCTGTAGATTCCACATACATGTGGAATCATATGGCATTTCGTTTTTCGTGACTACCTTTCTTTGCTTCACATTAGATCCCCATATTTCATCCTTGTGGTAGCAAAGGACTTACTTCCTTTCGAAGGCTGGAGAATACGTCATTGTATGTGTATATCACAATTTGTTTATCCCTTCACTCATCAATGAACACATTTGGTTATTGTGAATAATGTTACTGTGAACACAGGTGTACAAATATCTCTTCAAGTCCTTAATTTTGATTATTTTAGACATATACCCAGAAGAGGAATTAACAAATCACGTGGTCATTCTATTTCTAGGTTTTTCAAGGAGCTGCCATCCTGTTTTCATAACAGCTGCAGGAGTTTATATTCTCACCCACAGTGCAGAAGGATTTCAGTTTCCCACCCCTTGCCAACACTTGTTATTTTCTGTTTTTGTTTTGTTTTGATTTTTGATAGTGGCCATCCTACTGTGTGTCAGGTGGTACATCTCCCAGAGGTTGTGATTTACATCTCGGTCACTAGGTAATACCGAGCATCTTTTCATGTGCTAACTGGCCATGTGTGTATCTTCTTTGGAGAAATATCTGTTCTAGTCTGTTGCCATTTTTAAATGTTTGCTTATTTCTTTTATGAGAGAGACAGAGAGAGAGAGAGACAGAGAGAGAGAGAGAGAGAGAGAGAGAGAGAGGCAAGCATCCCTAACAGGGTTTACACAGCAGTCCTCCCCTAACCTTCCCAACCAATCAGGATCACAGGCACACATGCATACACTTGATGTACACAAGTCAACCTGAGAACTGAACCCCCATCTTCAATATAAACCCAGCTCTATGGAGCAGCATGCTTCTACTGCAGCACCACAGCTGGCCCCCATTTTTAAGTTGGATTATTTGTTTAGTTGTTGAGTTATGAGAGTTCTTCACATATTCCGAATATTAATCCCTTATCAGATGTGTGATTTGCATATATGTTATTCCATTCCATGAGTCGCCTTTGACCCACAGTGTTTAATTTCGATGTAGTACAATTTATCTGTTTTTGTTGTTGTTGTTGCCTGTACTTTTGGTGTCATAACCCATAAAATGATTGCCAAATTTAATGTCATAAAGTTTTCTTCATAAGTTTTCTTCTCAGAGCTTTATATCTTTAGGTCTTATATTTATGCCTTTGATATACCTTATATTTATACCGATGCATTTTTGAGTTAATTTTGTATAAGGAAAGGGTCCAGCTTTATTCTTTTTGCATGTGGTGAAAAGCTGTACTTTCTCTATTAAATGATCTTGGCACCCTTTTGAAAATCATTTGACAAAACATGTAAGGGTTTAGGCTTTCTATCTTTTCTCTGTGCAAGTGCCACACTGTTTTAGTTACTATAGCTTTGTAGTAAGTTTTGAAATCAGGAAGTAGGAGTCTTCCAGATTTTTCCTTTTTTTCTTTTTTCTTTTTTCTTTTTTCCTTCAAGGTTGTTCTGGCTATTAGAGCCTCTTGAAATTTTGCACAAACTTTAGTTTGGATTTTTATTTATTTATTTTTTTAAATATCATTAGGATTTTAATAGTGGGTCACTTTGGGTAGTATAGAATCTTAACAATTTTAAGTCTTCTGATCAGCTATGGACTTGAGATGACCATTTTAAACTTCTTGTTTAATTTCTTTCAGCAATGTTCTGTAGTTTTTAGTGTCCAGGTCTGCATCTCTGTGGTTAAGTTTATTCCTAAGTTTTTATTCTCGTTAATGCTATTATAAATGGAATGGTTTTCTTTCTTGTTTTTAGAAAGATTTCTGCTATAGGGCACATGCATTTGCCAGAGAGATAGAAAGCAACAAATCACTACCACCACCCCCTCCTGTGCCATAAGCCCTTCTCCATTCTCCCCTTGGGATTTTGGGGATGCATGCACACGCACCCAGCATGAATTTGGAGTCACCTGTGTCTATATGAGAGTCCAGCAATGTAGCTATTATGCCAATTGCTGGTCCCATTGAATTGTTTTCTTAATTTTCTTAACAAATTGCACTTGGTACATAGAAATGCACTTCATTTTTGGAGGTTGGTATTATTCCTTGGAATTTTGCTAAATTCATTTATTAGGTCTAAAAATTATTGTAGACTCTTTAGGGTTTTGTAAATATAAGATTATGTCATCTGGAAAACACAGGTAATTTATTCTTTTATTATTATTATTTTTTAGAGTGTTAGTTTGTTATAGGGTGGGGGCACTCGCCAGAGAGACAGAAAGTGAGAAATCACTCCCCCAGGGAGGATGGTCATGCCACAATCCCTTCTCTTCCAGTCTCCTCTTGGGATTTTTGGACATGCACACACATGTGTCTGGCTTGAATTTTAAGCTGCCAGGTCCGGGACTCAAACCTCAGTCACCTATGTGCAAGTCCAGTGACATAACCGTTATGCCACTTGCTGGTCCTGGTAATTTATTCTTCTTTTCAAATGTGGATACCCTTTATTTCTTTCTCACACTTCATTGCTCTCACAAGGACCTCTAGTACTCTTTGAGTAGAAGTGGTGAGGGAGGGCATCCTTGATTTGTTCCTGGTCTCCGAGGAAAAGCTTTCAGTCTTCTGTTGTGTACGTTAGCTGTGGGCTTTTCATATGTAGCCTTTATTATGTTAGGATCATTTCCTTCTAATCTACCTTGTTCAGCGTCCATGAAGGGATGTTTGTTTTTGTCATTATTTTCTGTATCAGTAGAGATCATCATGACCCAGCCTTTGTGACACAGTGTTCTGGAATGCAGTAGTGGAAGCCACATGGCCCACTGGGTTTTGATTCCTGGTCAGGTCAACCTAAAATGTGCTGGTGTGCACACATGTGCCCAAGATCTTGATGAATTCTATACAGGTCTCAGGGAAGATGATTGCAGCATGACCAGACCCTGTTGGATCATGCTTCTCTGTACTGCATACATGCACACATGCCTGCACATGCTTTCTATCATGAATAAAGTAAATAAATAGAAATAAAATAGAAATGATGTGAATTCCCCCATCATTTTGTTTGTGTGATGTACTGCATTGATTGTTTTTTAAAGAATTATTTTATTTATTTATTTATTTATTTATTTTAATTTGACCAGAGAGAGACACACAAAGAGAGAGAGAGAGAGAGAGAGAATGCAAGCCCCAGGCCCGGGACTCGAACCATGGTCAGTCATGTGGGAATGTCCAGCACCTTAACCACCATGCCACCTGCTGGTCCCATTGATTGTTTTTTTTATGTAGAACTGCCCTTATATTCTGGGAACAAATTCTGCTTGGTCATGGTGTATAATCCTTTAAATGAGCTGCTGAATTCTGTTTGATAGTATTTTCTTGGAGATTTTTGCATTAATAGTGATCAGGGATATTAGTTTATAGTTTTCTTTCATTATATTATCTATGTCTGGCTTTGGTATCAGTGTGATGCTAGCCTTGCAGAATGATATAGGAAATATTCTCTCCACTTCCTTTTTTCTAAGAGGTTTTTGCCTTAGGGTACATGTGTTCACTGAAGAGAGAGAGAGACAGAGACAGAGAGAGTGTGAGAAATCACCTCCCAGGGCGATCGCCACCCTGCAATCCCTTTCCCTCTATTCTCCTCCTGGATCTTGGGCACACATACACACACACCCAGCGTAAGTTTTAAGACACCAGGTTGGGGACCCAAACCTCTGTCGGTCATGTGGGAGTCAGGCCACGTAACTGCTACTCCATCTGCTAGCCCCTCAATTAAAAAAAAAAGAAAAGAGTTTGAGGAATGGGACCAGCAGATGGCAAAATGGTTACGTTGCTGGACTCCCACGTAATCAACCATGGTTTGCGTCCCAGGCGTATGTGCCTGTGTGCCCAAGATCCAGAGAAGAGAAAATAGTAGAATGGATTGTGGCATGGCCATCCACCATGGGGGGAGATTTCCCACTTTCTGTCTGTTTCTCTCTTTCTCTCTGGCAAGCACACACACCCTATCGCAAAAATCTCTTTCTAAAAAAAAGAGTTTGAGGAAGTTTGGTGTTAATTCTCCTTTACATGTTTGGTAGAATTACCCCGTGAAGCCATGTGGTCCTGGGCTTGCTTTATTGGGAGGTTTGATTACTTATTCTGTCTTCTTAGAGTTTTAGATCTGTTCTATATTTTCATAACTCGGTCTTGACAGGTTGTATGTTTTTAGAAATATGTCCATTTTATCTGGATTATCTAGGTTTTTGGTGTCCAACTGTTCAAGTACTTTCCTCAAGTTTTTTTTTTTAATTCCTATAAAACCTTCAGAATGTCCCCACTTTCATTTTTTCCTTTTGCTAGAAGTTTTGTGCAATTGCTGGAGAGAGGCAGGAAAAGTGAGAAAACATCCCCCATAAGGCGTGGTCATGCTGTAATCCCTGTCCTATTTCTCCCTACACTCAGGATTTGGGACATGCACACACACATGCTCAATGTGTTTTTCAAGCCACCGGAACCAGGACTTGAACCATGTGGCTAGGCATGTGGGATCTAGCTGCCTTAACCACCAGGCCATGGCTAACCCTCTTCTTTCATTTCTTATTTTAGTTAGTAATATTTAAGTCTCTCTTTTTTACTTCATCAATTTAGCTACAGGCTTGTTAATTTTGTTGATATTTTCAAAAACCAAGTCTTGGTTTTATTGATTTCTCTCTCTTTTTTTTTTTCTATTCTCTTTTTCATTTATTTCTACTCTAGTCTTTTAAAAAAATAATGATTTATTTTATTTTATTGATTATTACTATTTTAAAAATTTTGCTATAGGGCACATGTGCTCACCAGAGAAAGATAGAGAGAGAGAGAGAGAGAGAGAGGGAGAGAGAAAGTGAGAGAGAAAGCAAACTGCCAGGTCTGGGATTCAAGTTATGATCGGCCATGTGGTAGTCCAGTGCCTTAACCACCATGCCACTTACTGGCCCCTCTACTCTCATCTTTATTGTTTGCTTCATTCTTCTGGCTTTTGGTTTAGTTTGTTCTTTCTCTAGTTCCTTAAGGTGCGAAGGTAAGTTTTTGATTTGTGATCTTTCTTCTGTTTTCATGTGTTTATTTATAGATATGAATTTCCCTCCAACACCGCTTTCACCGCATTTTATAAATTTTGGTAAATTGTATTTTTTGTGACTTCATATATGCTTAAATTTATCTTGTGGTTTGTTCTCTGACCTATTTATGGGTTGTTTGGTTCCCTATATTTGTGGACTTCTCACTCTTCCTTCTGCTATTGAGCTCTAGTATTTCCTATTTTGATTAGAAAAAATACTTCATAAAATTTTAACCTCTTAAGTTTATTAAAACATGGTTGCTTTTGAGGGGAGGTGTAGCCTTGTAGCATCGTGTTAAACGCTATCCATTGGGAGCCAGATCCCACATGGCCAGTCATGGTATGAATCTCAGTTGTGGCAGCTTGAAAAACACGGCAGGTACATGGATATGTGGGCTCAAAATCCTGACAGGATGGAGAAGTGGAGGAAAGGGGCTTAGGCGTGACCTCACCCCTCTGGAAGGTGCTTTCTCTCTTTCTCTCTCTCATGCACATGAGTGCGTGTGTCCTCTGAAAACGTGTTTTATGGCCTAACGTGTGGTCTCTCCTGGAGAACAATGCCTATGTACTTGAGAGAAATGTCTCTGCTGTTGTTGGTTGAAGTGTTCGATACATATTCATAAGGTCCAATTAGACTATATTGTTTTTCAAATTCTCATTTTCCTATTGATCTTTTGCCTAGTGGCCCTATCAAGTTAGTGATACTGTTATTATTTTTATTTTACGGACAAGAAATGGAGGGAGGCAGAGATATAAAATAGCCTGCACAAATTCATAGCTCATAAGTGGCAGAATCAGGTATCAGTTCATGGTCTGGCTTCTCTAAAGGCCTGGTTCGATCCACCGGGTAAGAAAGAAATTTTCATGCTGTCTACACTCCGCCCTTCCAACTATCTGAACTCAAAGCCTTACTTACTAAGTAAGTTCAGTAACTGCCAGGTAACACACACGCTCACGTGTATCTATGTACACAGATGTGTGTACCTGTGTGTGTTTTAGAATTTCTTCCCATATGTTGTTAAATTGCACTTTTGGAACCTGGCCAGCTAGCTGAGCTTCGCGTCACTGTTCATTTCCTCTTTTCCACCTGTTCCTGCTGTGCAGTCAATGACTCCCGAACCCGCAGATTGGATTATGAGCCTGGATACTGTGATCAGGAATTCAACCCAAGCATGAAGACCAACTGGGGCCTCAGCTGGGGCTGGAGTCCAGCAAAGCCTGCCTCGTGGACAGCTGAGGGGCTCTGCTGGGATGACTAGAAGACTTGACTGCCGGCTGGAGTGCTACACGCGGCCTCTGCGTGGGGCTCAGGCTTCCTCACGACACACAGCCTCGGGTACTCAGACTTCTCATGTGGCACACAGGTTCCAAGCATGGTTGTAACATATTCTCTGGCCCAACACTGGAAGTCACAGAGCACTACTGTGGTCATACTGTGTCGTCCGAGAGCCATAGCTTACCCAGGTTCCAGGGGAGGAAAATACACTCTACCCCCTCCTTTGTTTTTGGTTTTGGTATGGGGTGTGTGCACTCACAGGAAAGATATTTTGGGAACTCATGCACATGTGCCAAGAGGGTTTTTCAAGCCGCCGGGTCAGGACTCATACCACAGAGTTGGCCCATGTGGGATCCAGCCACCTTAAGCACCATACCACCAACTGGCCCACGTGTGCTACCGCTTTATTTTTTTAAAACATATTTATTTATTTAATTCCATTTGTTTTTATTTTTTAATTTGAACAGAGAGAGAGAGAGAAAGGGAAAGTGAGAAAGCAAGCCACCTGGTCCAGGACTTGAACCTGTAGTTAGTCATGTGGAAATTCAGAGCCCTTAACCACCAAGTCACCTATTGGCCCCCCTAGTGTGAGTTTTAAGTTGCCAAGACCTGGATTTGAACCATGGTCAACTGCTGGTCCCCGCTCTACCTCTTAAAAAGAGAGCATTGTTGGGAACCAGCAGTTAGCGTAATGGCTATGTCGCTGGATTCCCACGTAGTAGACCGCAGTTCGTGTCCCGGACCCGGTGGCTTGGGACTCACGCCGGGTGCGTGTGCGTGCGTGCCCAGGATCCCGAGGGGAGAATGGAGGAGAAGGGATTGCGGCGTGACCATCCCCCCGGGGGGTGATTTCTCACTTTCTGTCTCTATGTCTGTCTGGCGAGCGCACGCGCCCTACAGTGAAAATCTCTCCAAAAAAAAAAAGAGAGAGCATTGTGGGACCAGCAGTTAGCTTAATGGCTACATCGCTGGACTCCCACGTAGTCGACTGCCGAGTACCAGACCCGGTGGCTTAAACTCACGCCGGGCGCGTGTGCGTGCATGCCCAAGACCCTGAGAGGAGAATGAAGAAGAAGGGATTGAGACATGGCCATCCCCCCAGGGGGGAATTTCTTGCTTTCTATCTCTGTCTCTCTCTGTCTTTCTGGCAAGCACATGTGCCCTATAGCAAAAACCTCTCCAAAAGGAAGAGAGCATAGCAAGGCCACATTGCAGAGGAGCATGTGGGCTAGAGACATCCTTCCCGCCATCTTTGAAAAGTGCACTGAGTCAATCACCCCCTTGTCTCTCTCAGATGACTGATCACCTGTATCTAGAAATTACCTATAAAGTCTCTCTGGTCTTTGGAAATCTCCCAGCCTGCCCTTTTCACAACCCCGTTAAGATTAGTTCTTACAGAGGCCTCATCTGTCCCTGCTCATTGCCCCTCAAAGAGCCAGGATTCGGACTGCAGGAGGCAGCCGGGGCTGGGACCGCATTTGCAGACTCCACAGAGTGAGGCTGGTTCCCCTTAGCTCAACATTTGATGGGCTTCATTTTAGGCACAGCAACCATCGAGCAGCTGAAACAATATAAATATAAATCTCTCAAAATATGAGGCTTTCTAAATATACCAGCTCCTTAAATATTTTAGAGACTTTGTCTCTGAAATATACACGCCTCTATACCACCCCCCCCCAAAAAAAAATCACAAAATATGTTACTCAAAAGGCCAGCTAAATCAGTAATGACAAATTACAGGATGTTTCGAGACAGTTAACGCTTCCAAGTGCTTTTATGGCACTTGGCGAAGTATCTCCATTAGCTGAGGACCTCCTGCTTTTTGCATGGGGTACCTATTATTGACGATTATCTAGGGACACATTAAAAATGAATTCGTTCTGATGCAGAAACACATCGGGGAAAAGGGGACAGCCACGGCAGTGAGCAGGCTGAGCCCCACCCTGCAGGGCCAATTTTCTCGTTTTCTGGGAATAAATCATCCAGGAACCCTAGAATCCCTCGAGGATGGAAATCTGCTTATTTCTTTTCATCAAAAGGCAAAATAGCTTCTTCTAAAAGTTTCTGGCACTAATTAAATTCCTTAATTTGACCTAGGTGGCTATTTCATTTAAATTTGCTTTTAATAGGAATAGGAATCACGTAGCTACTGCGCAGAGGCTAGCTGTCCAGGCACTTATCAATAGTAAGTCACAGGGCCGGCAAGTGGTGTGGTGGTTAAGAGTGCTGGATTCCCACATGGCCAACTACAGTTCGAGTCTCGGACCTGGTGTCTTACTTTCTCCCTTTCTCTCTCTCTCCGGTCAAATTAAAAGAATAATATTGAAAAAGGTTAAATGAAAAAAATATTTTAAAAAAAAGTAAGTCACATTCACCTTCACGTACGATCATCTCCTCTCACGTTACTGCCATGCCGGGAGGTAGCACAAGGGTTTGCTAATTCCTTTTTTCTTTTTCTTTTCTTTTTAAGTTTTATTTCATATTTTATTTCTTCCATGAGCAAGCAAGAGAGAGACTCACACAGGTACCCTCAACAGGCTTTCAATGTCACAATTCGCCCCTCATCCTCAGCCATGCCCAGCATACTCAGGGAGCTGCCTTAACTTGAACCAGTAACCTTCTAGTGTGGGGCTGCCCTGAAGAGCACTAAATTTCTGACTTTTTTTTCCTTTTTTAAATGGAATCTTTGTTTTTTTGGAAAGGGTTTTGCTATAGGGCATGTGTGCTCTCCAGAGAGACATTTTTTTTAAAAGGTTTGTTTGTTGGGAACCAGCTGTTAGCGTAATGGCTATGTCTCTGGACTCCCACGTAGTCGACCGCAGTTCTAGTCCCGGACCCGGTGGCTTAAAACTCACGCTGGGCGCGTGTGCATGTGTGCCCAAGATCCTGAGAGGAGAATGGAGGAGAAGGGATTGCAGTGTGACCATCCCCCCTGGGGGGTGATTTCTCGCTTTCTGTCTCTATGTCTCTCTCTGTCTGTCTGGCGAGCACACATGCCCTATAGCAAAAACCTCTCAAAAAAAAAAAAAGGTTTGTTTGTTTTTCAACCTTAGAGTGCGTGTGCTTGCCAGAGAGAGACAATTAGAGAGAATGTGAGAAATCTTTCCTCAGGGGCAAGGGACAATGGCCACACTGCAATCCCTTCTCCTCTCTCGTCTCAGAATTTTTAAGTACACATGCATATGCTCCTGGCACGATTTTCAAGTTGCCAGGGCCAGGACTAGAACCACAGTAGGTCATTTGGGAGTCCAATGCCTTAACCACCATGCCATCTGCTGGCCTAGGAAATGGCATTTATAATATATGAACTGAGAGGTAGCTTTGTTCCTTGTGTACAGTGGGATGTGAAATGTTCCAATGTTCTCATTTTTAATATGAAAGTAAAGATTTTATGTCAGAAGATTGAACAGGAAGCCAACAAATGGATTGAAACAACCTTAGGGGTTTGTTTTAAAAATACATTTATTTAGTGATAGCACCCACGTAACAGTCACCTCTCTGATTTTGCCACTCCAGATCTCTAATGGTTACTGTCTCGACTGCATCCCATCAACACACAGTGTGCAGACGCTCCTTATTCTTACTCTTAGGATTGCCAAGATGGTCCCATTATTATTATGACTTTAAAAAAAATTGTTTTTAGAGAGATTGGAGAGACAGACAGAAAGCGGGAAAGCACCCTCCCCCTGCCCCAGGGTGGATGGTCATGCCACAACCCCTTCTCCTCCATGCTCCTCTTGGGATTTTGGGCACGCACGAACATGCACCTGGCATGAGTTTTAAGCCACCATGTCCAGGACTTGAACCGTAGTCAACTATGTGGGAGTCCAGTGATGGAATCATTATGCCATCTGCTGGTCCCATTATTATTATTATTATTATTATTATTATTATTATTTTCTATCACAGCTACCCTATTAAACTGTGGCATGGGGACCAGCAGGTGGCACAGTGGTTGGGGCGCTAGACACTCCCACATAGCTGACCACTGTTCATATCCTGGACCTGGTGGCTTCCTTTCTCACTTTTCCCCCCTTCTCTCTCTCTGGCCAAATTAAAATAAATGAATTAAACAATTAAATAAATAATTCTTTAAAAAAAAGAAAAGAAAAAAACTGTGGCACATATACTCTATGGAGTACTATTCAGCCATAAAAAAAAATAAGACCCTGGCTTTTTTTTTTTTTTAAGAGGTTTTTGCTATAGGGTGCGTGTGCTCGCCAGACAAAGAGAGACAGAGAGATAGAAAGCGAGAAAT
>NW_006160094.1:1602487-1614814 GCF_000334495.1 Tupaia belangeri chinensis
AGGAGAATGGAGGAGAAGGGATTGCAGTGTGACCATCCCCCCTGGGGGGTGATTTCTCGCTTTCTGTCTCTATGTCTCTCTCTGTCTGTCTGGCGAGCACACATGCCCTATAGCAAAAACCTCTCAAAAAAAAAAAAAAGGTTTGTTTGTTTTTCAACCTTAGAGTGCGTGTGCTTGCCAGAGAGAGACAATTAGAGAGAATGTGAGAAATCTTTCCTCAGGGGCAAGGGACAATGGCCACACTGCAATCCCTTCTCCTCTCTCGTCTCAGAATTTTTAAGTACACATGCATATGCTCCTGGCACGATTTTCAAGTTGCCAGGGCCAGGACTAGAACCACAGTAGGTCATTTGGGAGTCCAATGCCTTAACCACCATGCCATCTGCTGGCCTAGGAAATGGCATTTATAATATATGAACTGAGAGGTAGCTTTGTTCCTTGTGTACAGTGGGATGTGAAATGTTCCAATGTTCTCATTTTTAATATGAAAGTAAAGATTTTATGTCAGAAGATTGAACAGGAAGCCAACAAATGGATTGAAACAACCTTAGGGGTTTGTTTTAAAAATACATTTATTTAGTGATAGCACCCACGTAACAGTCACCTCTCTGATTTTGCCACTCCAGATCTCTAATGGTTACTGTCACGACTGCATCCCATCAACACACAGTGTGCAGACGCTCCTTATTCTTACTCTTAGGATTGCCAAGATGGTCCCATTATTATTATGACTTTAAAAAAAATTGTTTTTAGAGAGATTGGAGAGACAGACAGAAAGCGGGAAAGCACCCTCCCCCTGCCCCAGGGTGGATGGTCATGCCACAACCCCTTCTCCTCCATGCTCCTCTTGGGATTTTGGGCACGCACGAACATGCACCTGGCATGAGTTTTAAGCCACCATGTCCAGGACTTGAACCGTAGTCAACTATGTGGGAGTCCAGTGATGGAATCATTATGCCATCTGCTGGTCCCATTATTATTATTATTATTATTATTATTATTATTATTATTATTTTCTATCACAGCTACCCTATTAAACTTTAGTCAGGGGGTCAGCAGGTGGTATAGTGGTTAAGGTGCTGGACTCCCACATGGTGAACTGAGGTTAGAGTCCTGGACCTAGCAGCTTGCTCTCTCTCTCTCTCTCTCTCTCTCATGCGTGCAAATGTCCTATAGCAAATTTTAAAAAATAATAATAATGGAGCCAGCAGGTGGTGTGGTGGTTAAGGCGCTGGACTCCCACGTGGCTGACTGTGGTTCAAGTCCCAGACCTGGCAGGTTGCTTTCTTTCTCTCTCTTCTCTCTCTGGTGAGTGTACATACCATGTAGCAAGTTAAAATGAATAATAATATTAAATAAAATTTTAGAAAAAGATTGTGATGTCTATGTATCCATCTTAAAAAATGAATTAAATTAAATAATTATTAAAATAATTATTTATAAAAACTTTAGTTAGAGCATAAGCTTCGTAAGGGTAGGGAGTTGTAGTTTATACTAACTGTGGCTGCGATTTTGGACTCTAGAGCCAGACAACTGGGTTCAAAGATCTATTCTGACAATTAGCCGTGACTTTAGGTAAGTCACTTATGACTTTGGAATCTCAATTTAATTGTGTCTAAACTGGAAATGTATTGACTACTTACTGCTTGTCAGACACTGAGAATACAGAATTCCGTTAGGTGAGACTCGTGTATCGGGCTGTCGGAAACTCATGGTGCAGTTTTGCATAGGAATAATACCTTCATGACGTTTCCGACAACCCACGATGTGTACACCAGAGACTTTTTCTATAGAGGTATAAATGGACTTCATACACATACGCGTAGGTGTGTATTCATAGCTCGCTGTTCTTAGTCTCTGCCTCAGTGGCCTCGTAAGCTCTAAGACGCTGCTCCGGCCTTGGGGTCTTGGCTCCCCACAGGTTTAATGACTCGGGATCAGCTCCGAGTGTGTTATTCTTTATGTAATAAATGGCCTTCTTGCTATGTTACAGTAAACTAGTCATATTTTATGAAATTTGTACTAAAAAAGTTAGTTTCTTGATCATTTTCTTTTAGATTTACTGGAGGCAGAGGTCACATTTTATTCTTTGTCCCGTAAAGACTTGTTGCCTTGAAATATAAGGGAAATAAAAAGATATCACATTATGTTGTCAGATTTGAAACTGTTTTTACACTTTATGTTATCTCTCTTTAAATATGGCTTCTCAGCCGGAAGAATTTACACACACACACACACACACAAGTATGTAACATCAGAGGACCAATAAATAAGTTGTATATTTATACATGAACTATTAGGCAAGTATTAAACATTATGTTACAAAGTAATAATTTAACACGGGAAAGTTAGTACATATTTGGGGAGGAGGCACATAAATAATATGGCATAGAACAACTCTGTTATAGCTCAAGGGACCGGCAGATGGCCTAATGGCTACGTCGCTGGACTCCCACGTAATCAACTACAACTTGAGTCCCGGACCCGGCAGCTTAAAACTCACACTGGGCACGTGTGTAGTATGCATGCCCAAGATCCCGAGAGGAGAATGAAGGAGAAGGGGTTGCAGTGTGGCCATCCCCCCCGGGTGATTTCTCTTTCTATCTCTCTGTCTCTCTCTCTCTGGCGAGTGCATGTACCCTATAGCAAAGATCTCTAAAAAATAAAAGATTATATATCAAAATGTTCATAGTGATTATCTCTGAGAAATGGAGTTGCAGTACATATATAAATATATATATTTTTTTCTGTTACTAGTGTTTATTCTAGTAAATAAGTTTATTTATTTATTTTAATTTTAGCAGAGAGGGACAGAGTGATAGAGAGAGAGGAAATGAGAAAGCAAGCCACTGGGCCCAAGACTTGAACCACGGTCAGCCATGTGGGAGTCTAGCGCCCTTAACCACCACACCACTTGCCGGTCCCAAGGGTGTCTTGTGTTTCTGCACATTTTGTAAACAGAGGCAATGACTGTCTGCTCTGAACCATTTTCTCAAAGACGTTTGTAAATGAGCAGCCCAAGTAGATAGAGATAGTGTCTCTCAGCAGCAAAGGGCAGGTGTATTCACTGTCCAGTATTAGGGTGTACTAACTGTGGCTGCGATTTTGGACTCTAGAGCCAGACAACTGGGTTCAAAGATCTATTCTGACAATTAGCCGTGACTTTAGGTAAGTCACTTATGACTTTGGAATCTCAATTTAATTGTGTCTAAACTGGAAATGTATTGACTACTTACTGCTTGTCAGACACTGAGAATACAGAATTCCGTTAGGTGAGACTCGTGTATCGGGCTGTCGGAAACTCATGGTGCAGTTTTGCATAGGAATAATACCTTCATGACGTTTCCGACAACCCACGATGTGTACACCAGAGACTTTTTCTATAGAGGTATAAATGGACTTCATACACATACGCGTAGGTGTGTATTCATAGCTCGCTGTTCTTAGTCTCTGCCTCAGTGGCCTCGTAAGCTCTAAGACGCTGCTCCGGCCTTGGGGTCTTGGCTCCCCACAGGTTTAATGACTCGGGATCAGCTCCGAGTGTGTTATTCTTTATGTAATAAATGGCCTTCTTGCTATGTTACAGTAAACTAGTCATATTTTATGAAATTTGTACTAAAAAAGTTAGTTTCTTGATCATTTTCTTTTAGATTTACTGGAGGCAGAGGTCACATTTTATTCTTTGTCCCATAAAGACTTGTTGCCTTGAAATATAAGGGAAATAAAAAGATATCACATTATGTTGTCAGATTTGAAACTGTTTTTACACTTTATGTTATCTCTCTTTAAATATGGCTTCTCAGCCGGAAGAATTTACACACACACACACACACACAAGTATGTAACATCAGAGGACCAATAAATAAGTTGTATATTTATACATGAACTATTAGGCAAGTATTAAACATTATGTTACAAAGTAGTAATTTAACACGGGAAAGTTAGTACATATTTGGGGAGGAGGCACATAAATAATATGGCATAGAACAACTCTGTTATAGCTCAAGGGACCGGCAGATGGCCTAATGGCTAACTCCGCGGGCTCCCCCTCCCCCCCGGGTGATTTCTCTTTCTATCTCTCTGTCTCTCTCTCTCTGGCGAGTGCATGTACCCTATAGCAAAGATCTCTAAAAAATAAAAGATTATATATCAAAATGTTCATAGTGATTATCTCTGAGAAATGGAGTTGCAGTACATATATAAATATATATATTTTTTTCTGTTACTAGTGTTTATTCTAGTAAATAAGTTTATTTATTTATTTTAATTTTAGCAGAGAGGGACAGAGTGATAGAGAGAGAGGAAATGAGAAAGCAAGCCACTGGGCCCAAGACTTGAACCACGGTCAGCCATGTGGGAGTCTAGCGCCCTTAACCACCACACCACTTGCCGGTCCCAAGGGTGTCTTGTGTTTCTGCACATTTTGTAAACAGAGGCAATGACTGTCTGCTCTGAACCATTTTCTCAAAGACGTTTGTAAATGAGCAGCCCAAGTAGATAGAGATAGTGTCTCTCAGCAGCAAAGGGCAGGTGTATTCACTGTCCAGTATTAGGGTGACGTCTCCCTCTAGGGCAAGAGTCAGCGAGGAAGGCTCACTTCCCACTATAAGAGGTTAGGGTTCCCCAAGTTCAGGTTTCTTTCCTGTAATAGAACCCACTGCAGGTGTTACGTGACCCCTTTTATCACCCTGTGGGGACGGAGGCCTCAGGGAACCTGATGACGGGAGAAGCACTCCAGACCCCTATGTGTGGGTGAGCCAATTCCCAAAGGGAGGGAGAGGTGGAGGAAAAGGAATTGTGGCGCGACCTTTCCCCATGGGGAGTGATTATTCACTTTCTCTCTCTCCCTCTGGTGAGCACATGCACCATCTGGCAAAAAAAAAAAAAAAAAAAAAAAAATTGTAAAGAAAAGAAAAAAAATGATAATTAAAATGTAAATTCTGGCCAACACCGCTAAGTGAGTTTGTTGGATAGGGGAGTGGAAGCTTGGTTTAGGCACACCTATGGGACGGGAACTCTGCTGTCAGAGGTGACAGTCACGGGGTCTGCTGTCGTCTGAGGGATGACTTCCTGGCATCGGACACCATCAAGTGTAGTTACAGAATGCCATCATCCTTAAAATGCAGATGAGACTACGGCTAGAGTCTTGTAGGAGTGAAAAGGATTCTTTTTCTGGGAAGAGGACAGGGATGGAACATTTTGTCAGTCTGTCTAATTGCATGTACAGGGACCCTTGGGAACAAAAATGGCACAGAGTAAGTGTCCTTTGCTATTCTCTGACTTGCCTCATTCTTCCCTATTTCTTCTCCTCATTCTGAGTACATGAGGGTTGAGTCCTTCAATGGTGACTCAAATTACCATGTTTTTCTGTGTTTGTTTTGTTTTTAGTTTTGCTATAGGGTGTGCATGTTTGCCAGAGATGGAGTTGGGGATGGGGAGTGAAAAATCATCCCCACGGCCACGCCACAATCCCCTCTCCTCCATTCTCCTCTTGGGATTTTGGGCATGCACACATGTGTGCCTGGCATGATTTTTCAAATCTCAGGAGAGAAGCTTGAATGTGAATTACCATGTTTGAATTCATCTTTCTTCCTTTCCTAATAACCAAACAATAAAATATTTCAGTGTTCTAATTCACACTTCTGTGACATAATGATTTATCTCCGGTCATGAACTGAGTGTTTGTCTCCCCTCCCATTCAAAACAAGATGGCAGGACCAGCAGTTAGCATAATGGCTATGTTGCTGGACTCCCACGTTGTCAACCGCGGTTCGAGTTCCGGACCTGGTGGCTTAAAACTCAAGTCGGGCGAGTGTGCATGCGTGCGTGTATGCCTAGGATCCCGAGAGGAGCATGGAGAAGGGATTGCGGTGTGGCCAACCCCCTGGGGGGTGATTTCTCTCTTTCTGTCTCTCTGTCTCTCTGTCTGTCTGGCAAGCGCACGCACCCATGGCAAAAACCTCTCAAAAACAAACAAACAAAAAAAATGAGATGGTATTTTGAGGTAAGGCCTTGGAGAGGTGTTAGGTCGCGCGTGAGCGTGAAGTCCTGAACGACTGATCTATCAGGGCCTGATAAAAATGGATCCTGGGGACCAATATGCCCTCTTCCCACCACATGAGGCTACAAGATGTCAGCAGTGCATGCCCTGTGCGGGTCCGACAGCCCCTGCCCATCTGGCACCTCGTCTGAATTCCCAGCACTTGGACTTTGAGAGATGCATCTCTGCTGTCTGTGAGCCGCCAGTTTACAGCATTCTACCCGGCCATTTTGCATAGAAAAATACATCATGACTTTTCCGACCACCCAGTATTATAGCAGCCCGAACTAAGACATCCCCCTTGATATGATATGCATCTCTTTTAAAAAAAGAATTATTTAACATTATATACTTATTTCATTTGACCAGAGAGGGACAGAATGAGAGGCAGAGAGAGAGAGAGAGAGAGCAAGCTGCCAGGTCAAGGACTTGAACTGTGGCCAGCCTTGTGGAAGTCTAGCGCCCTTCACCACCACCTACCTGCCGGCCCCAAGATGATATGCATCTTAACAGAACACACCATTTCTCCTCACAAGAATTACTTGCAAACCGTGATTGATGTAAGGAGGTGGGAGAAGTTACCCAGGTGGTGGGGGCGGCAGGAGCCCACCTGGGTAGCACCCTGTGCTCTCAGTCATGGGTAACCTGACACTCTCACCTTCCTCAGGCTGAAGGCTACCTGGGACACACTGCGGGTGCCCAGGGACCGCGGTGATGGTCACAGCCTCCTGAGTGGCAGCCCAGCAGCCCCACCTTGTGGGTCACAGAGGCAGAGGCCAGAGCTAGGTTATTTAGCAGGAGGCCCGGTTGTCTGAAAACTAGACTGGAATTCAGGGAGTAAACCTGCCCCTGGTGCGGCTGGGCTAAATCAGGTCATATTCTAATCTGTGCTGGCTTTAAGAGTGGAATTTTAGTTTAATTTTTTTAGAGAGATTTTTGCTGTAGGGCACTTGCACTTGCTGGAGAGACAGAGAGACAGAAAATGAGAAATCACCCTCCAGGGGGGATGGCCACGCCACAATCCCTTCTCCATTCTCCTCTTGGGATCTTGGGCACGCTCGCACATGCGCCTGGCATGAGTTTTAAGCCACCGGGTCTGGACTCGAGCTGTAGTCAACTAAGCGGGAGTCCAGTCCCTTAATTTAAATGTTTTAGCTGCCGGAAGGTGCGAGTGCTCACTAGACAGAAAGAAAGAGAGAGGGAGAAAGCATCCTTACAATGGGAATGGCCGTGC
Source organism: Tupaia belangeri chinensis (assembly GCF_000334495.1). Classification (NCBI taxonomy): domain Eukaryota; kingdom Metazoa; phylum Chordata; class Mammalia; order Scandentia; family Tupaiidae; genus Tupaia; species Tupaia belangeri. Next base: position 1,609,762 of record NW_006160094.1, read on the forward strand.
TGTAATCCCTTCTCCACTTCTCCATCCTGTCAGGGTTTGGGGCACACAGATGCCTGGCATGTTTTCTAAGCCTCCAGAGGACTGAGATTAGGACTGTGGTGGGCCACGTGGGATCTGACTCCCTTAATTATGAGCCCATGGGACCTACCCAAGAATGGGCTTTTAAATGGGAGAGCCTCCCTCCTCCCAGTGCTGATTAACGTCTAGAGAGATGGCCCAAGCCTGCCACGGCCATGCTCAATTCACGTGGGAATGTCTAGGGGTGCACTCAGATGCTTTGGAGCATGTCAGTGGTTCTCACAGAGTGGTCCCCAACCAAGCAGCATCAGACCACCTGGGGACATAGGAGTGACACATACTCCCAGGGCCCACCTCAGACCTACTGATCCAGCTGCTTGTAGGAGGGGCCTGATTTGTGGTGTGTGTGTGTGTGTTTGTGTGTGTGTGTTTTCCCCTTGTTCGTTTTTATGCCAGAGGGCACCTGCATGAGAGAGAGAAAACAGAGAGAGAAACCACCTCCCAACGACGTGGTCACCCCACAATCCTTTTCCCCCACTTCTCCGTCTCCTCAGGATTCTGGGCAAGCCCCAAAGCAAGCTCAGGTTTTCAAGCTTGCTCGGCCATGGGGGATCGAGCTTCCTTTGCAAAGCTCGTAACCACTGGACCACAGGGCAGCCCCCCAAGTCCCACTGGCAGACTGGAGAACTGTGTCTTCTGAGTTTAGAGCATGGTTAAACGTCATGGAAGATACAGTTCAACCAGCTGGTGGCCGCCCTGGAAGGTCCCCTCTCTGCCATCCTCTCCTTGGGTCACGGGCAAGCCCAGGCTTCCTCTGGGAGCAGTAGGATTACTGGGAAAGCTCTGGGTGGGTGGGAATCCACCAGCACAAAGGGCAGAAGTGGCCGAGGGTCATCTAATCATTCAGACCTGCCATTGCCCTCCTGAGGACACTTGCGAAGACCTCTGAAGCCTCCCCACCCAGAAGATCCAGTCTGATTAAGAGCCAGAGACTTCCCTTCCTCACTTTCCTCGCTGCGAGTCTGTTTAGCTCTACCCCTCGGGTTTCCGGACAGAGTAATTTCGAGAGCTAAATCTTACTTAAACATGTTTCCTCCACATAAACACACTTTGAAAAGCAGCTGTCCTGTGTTTCTGTTTTGGTAAATCAAAAACAGAATTTATCTTTTTATCCCACAGAGACGCTAGAGAGCTGAAACAGCTGCTGTGAGCTGGCCTGAGAAGTGCTACGTCTGGAGAACCAGCAGCTAGGCCTTGCTGGGGTTTAAAACCCACCTCTCACCCACCTTGCCATCTGCTATTCCTCTAGCTGTGGGTGAGAGTGAAAATGCACCACAGGAAAACACAGAGGAGCAGGGTGGAGATGGTAAAGACAGCAAAAGTGGCAGGCCTGGCCCCCTAGGATAAACGCCAGGCCACGCCAGCCTTAAGGAAGAGGCGGTGGGGAAGTCTGCGCGCCCCTGCAGGGCCGCTCAAGAGGATCCCTAGGGAGTGTGCGGATCCCTGGAGAGCTTGGTGAATGCAGATTGCGATTCTGCAGATCTCGGGGCGCCCAGAGCGGCCTCTCTGAGAAGCAGCCTGACGGTGAGGCAGGCGGCTGCAGGGGCCGCCGGTCAGGACTTGGGCGCCAGAGACGCGCGCGGCTCTGACTAGGTCGCCCCCTAGTGATGATCCCACGGAAATCCAAGGTGTTCGTTTCTACCTTGCCGGTGAGGTCTACTAGGACTTAAAAAGTTAGGATTATCAATACCGATGAAAACTGTAGACAACTTTACAAGAAAAGAATCAAGGTTAAGCTCCTTACTAATTTTTCTCCAAATAAGCACAACTACTTCCTCGAACACTGTTCCATCGTATTGTTTCTGGTCCTGAAAAACATTGGGCCGCGCTCCCAAGCCACACTGTCCAGTTTAAACTCCACAGCCTGGTCAAGAGCGCCCACAACACAGTGTTAATCCTCTCCAGCCTCGTTGGAACTAGATTATTATATATGCATAAGAATTGTTCAATGCCATGGTAAGAGTAAATACTGTACACGTTTATCCTGTTTTCACATTTCTAATGAACACATAGCTGCGTGTGCCAGGCGCTCTAGGGGCCTACGCCCAATCCAGCCAGTATGCTGTTTACATGTTTTTATTCTGCTCCCCCTGCCCCCATACTATTAGTTACTAGATACTTTCAGGTATTAGCAAAATCCATTGTGTAACTCTGTACTTACGTTCTTTATATTATTAATGTGCTGCTATGAAAAGGTAATTGTTTTCAGAAGAGGAAGGGGTGCAATCTACCTCCTTGAGTAATATACCCCAAAGTAGAATCATCACATTAAAATGATAGTGTTTTAAATCTTGTTATGTATTGACAGATTTCTTTCCAGAGACTGAAAATATTTTTAGGTTACCCATAACATATTTATACTAGTTTCCATGTAGTACTTCTTCACTGGGTTTTATCATATTAAAATATTTTTGTTACTCTGACAGGTGCATTCGAGGCTAACCCAGGCCATCAGTACCTTTGTGCAGATCAGAAGAAAACAGCTACACTGGATGTGCACAGGGCATCTCATGTAAAGAAAAAGCTGCCTTTCTATTCCTTTCTGTTGCTAGTAACAGAAAATACCCCAAACTGGCTGATATATAAGAAGAGAGGTTTATTCAGCTCATTTGGAGGCCTGAGCCCAAGGCCCAAGGCTCAAGGCTCAAGGCTCATATTGGACGAGGGTCTTCTGGATGCATCAGAGCATGGGGGGTGGGGACAGGATGCATGCGTCTGTGTGTACATGTCTCTTATTCATACTCCCTGTAAGTCCATAAGGCTTCCATCAGGGGGCCTCACCCTATCTCTCTCTTTTTTTCTCTCACTTTTTTCTTCTTACTTTTTCTTTCTTCTCCCTTCCATTCTTTCTTTCTTTCCCTCTTCTTTTTCTTTCTTTTTCTTCCTTGCTTCTTTCCTTTCTCTCTCTTTCTCTCTTTCTTTCTTTGTTAGTTTGTTATAGGGCATGTGCCTTTGATGGGCAGAGCACATGCATGTGTGTGTGTGTGTGTGAGAGAGAGCGAGCAAGAAAGTGAGTGAGAATCACTTCTCCCCACCTCTGGGGAATGGACATGCTGAGATCCCTTCTCCTTCCTCCTCTCAGGATTTTGGGCATGCATGCTTTCGTGCCTGGTGTGCTTTTCAAGTCTCAGGGTACGGGATTCAGACCAGACCAGGCAGCTGGCCATGTGAGATCCAGTGCCTTAACCTCCATGCCCCTTGCTGCCACCTTGTGTTAATCTCAATCTCCTTTTACCTTTCAACACTGAAGTCAAATTAAGTTTTCACCCTCTTAATCCCATCACAACCAAATCTCAACACAGGAAATTTTTTAGCTGACTTTTAAATTTTTTATTTTTTATTTAATTTATTTTACATTCATTCACTGTACATCATCACAGCATACAAAATGAGATTTCCTGTCCAGAATAAACTTTATATTGGTTTAATCAGTACTATTACTATACATGTTATCATCAACAAATAATTTTTTCTTTCTTGTTTCTTATATTTTGCATTTTTCCCCCCTTGATTGTTTCTCACCTTCTGCCATTTCTCACCCTCCTCCCACACTGTCTCTGGTATCTACAGTTAATTTCCATGCCTCCTTTTTTTCCCCACATTTTATTGATGTGCAAAAAAAAAATCTTAATTAATTATTTTCAACAGTAACTTCAGCTGATAGATACATATCTGTCAGTAGAATGAACATACTATAAAGCACCAACTAGTTGAGCTGTATAGCTTACTGTGGTCATTAAATAGGTATTTTTAAATGTATTTTTAAATTTCAAGACAAGCAGTTTTAGCTTTAACAAATCAAAATCACAAAATGTTAAGAAAAATTTGCTTACGACTTAAAGCCAAGAAAAAGGTTAGGATTCTATTCAAATAGTAGGTATATGAACCTATCAACAGCTCAAGAAAATTAAAAAAAAAAGAACTTAAATCTGGAAAACAAAGCATAGGATAAAATCAGTCATGTTTTAGTCAAAAGTTGTAAATTCTATTTCACCAGTTCAGTCTCATGTAATTAATCTCTCTTCCATTGTGATCCAATCTTTCTGTTTAAATTCTGGAAGTTAACATTCAATTCCAGACTTGTCCCTACCATTAAGTTGGACATTTTCTTGGTTGTTTTTTGGACTTTCATTTCTGTGTGTCTGTCTTTAGTTTTCCTGGCATAGCACTCACTTCAAAACTTCTCGGAGAGCTGGACTGGTGTTGGTAAATTCTTTCAGAGTTTGTTTGTCGGAGAATGTTTTTGTCTTTTCTTCCCATATGAAGGGTAATCTTGCTGGGTATAGAATTCTTAGTTGAAATTGTTCTCCACTCAACACTTTGAATATATTTTCCCATTCTTTCCTGGCTTGCACTGTTTCTGACGAGAGGTCTGCTGTTAGCCTGATGGGATATCCTTTGTAAGTAAACTTGATGTTTCTCTCTTGGCAATTTTAGACTCTTGTCTTTGTGATTTTGGTCAGTCTGGCTATGATGTGCCTTGGAGAAGTTCTTCTTGGGTTGATTCTAGGTGGGGTCCTTCGTATTTCTTGGGTCTGAATATTTGCCTCTCTAGCTTTGGAAAGTTTTCTTTCAGGATTTCATGGAATAGATTATCAATGCCTTTATTAGTTTCTTCAACTTCTGGGATACCAGCGATCTGGATGTTTGGACGCTTAATGGTGTTTAGTATTTCTCATATATTATTTTTATTTCATTGGGTTATTTTCTTGGCCTTTTTGGTGAAATTTTCTAGGACAGAGTTTCTGTCCTCTATGTCTGAGATTTGATCTTCTGCATGATTTAATCTGCTTTTAATACTCATTCAATATCTTTTCTCTGTTTTCCCCAATCATTATTTTTATTATTCACATTATTTAGCTCACAAAGAGAATATTCCAACTTGTGAACATTTCTCCCTTGTCTAGTTGATAAAACTATAAAATTATCTACAACAGATAATACCACATTTCTTTGTCCCATTAATGCTTTGCCT
>NW_006160094.1:1616182-1634083 GCF_000334495.1 Tupaia belangeri chinensis
GTGCTGGGGGGGGGGGGGCACGGCGGCACCTGCCACCGCCTTGGAGCGGGTCCGGGGGAGACGCGCTGAGCCCGGGAGGGCCCGCGCAAGTCCCGCTGCCGGTCGCAGCCATGGCGCAGGGCCGGGCTGTTTGATTCTTTTTTTATGGTGTGTATTTCCTCTTTCAACTTGTGCAAGAACTTCTGCACCTCCTGGATCTCATTGATTCTTTTCTCCTACATCTTCTGGAATTTATTGTCTCTCTTCTCTTGCATCTCTGTTAGCTTTGTCACTATGAATATTCTGAACTCTTTATCTGTCATTTTCCCAAGCTCCATTGTATTGTCTGTGTATGAGGAGTTGTTCTTTTCCTTAGGGGAGAGATATTTTCTTGGTTTCTCATATTTCTTGTGCCTCTGTAGTGGTTTCTGGTCATCTGATGAATTTTATGTTTCTTCATAATTTCTTTTCTTTTTTTTTTTTTAGATATTTTCACTGTAGGGCGCGTGTGCTCGCCAGACAGACAGAGAGAGACATAGAGACAGAAAGCGAGAAATCACCCCTCAGGGGGGATGGTCACGCCGCAATCCCTTCTCCTCCATTCTCCTCTCGGGATCTTGGGCACGCACGCACACGCGCCCGGCATGAGTTTCAAGCCACCGGGTCCGGGACGCGAACCGTGGTCGACTACGTGAGAGTCCAGTGACATAGCCATTACGCTAACTGCTGGTTCCCTCTTCATAATTTCTTGAAGTTAAATCTGCACATTCAGAGCCATGCAGGAGGAGGTGATCTACAGTCTCTCTGCAGTTCTGTTTTTCTCCCAGTCTGGTGGATCTTGGGGTCTGGAGGGTAAAATTCTGAGCAGAAACTCTTCAGTTGTCTTAGCCTCTGAAAGGGATTACACACAGCTCAAATGCAGATTACTTATCAAAGGGCCTGATCTTTACTTCTCCTGTCAGTCTGGTGGATCCTGGAATTTAGAGGGTGAAGTCTGAGCAGAAACTCTTTGACTGTCTTCAGCACAAGAATTTTTGAGGGGCAGCACTCTTCTTCTGGATAGACACAGCTCCATGACAGGGCAGATGTCCCTATGGATAGAGTGTGGGCTGACAGCATCAGTCCCGCCCACATATTTAAAGTGCACACTCTGCACCTTCATCCTTATTATTTAATGAACATTTTGAACCTCCACCAAAATAGGTAAAATACTAAATTTCACGCAAATAAATAATGAACATGTGAAAAAAATCGCATCCAACTCAGTATTTAATGAAGAAATCAATGAGCTGTTGAAACTGACTCAAGGAGCATTTGTGGAATTAGGCACTTCTACGTAATTTAATAAAAGATAGGATAAGAATAATACGTCAGGGTTCTAAAACTCTTTAATATCCTACAAGGTAAAACTGTAACTTCTAGGGTTGTCTTTTCCACCAGACAGAAATTATTTGCATGTCTACAATACCAGACCTCTTTAGGTTAACCTTTAAAGAATTGCACAACAGTCCAGTCAATGGAAAGTGTATCACATGGAAACTGGGCGTTGTACTCAAGGAACACCCGGAAATCTCTTTGCCTATTTCCAGGTTTTGCATTGTGATTCTAACAGCCTCCCTCCCTTGCAATAAAAAATGATCTAAGATTATTCTCTATCACAAAAGGTCTGTTCTTGTAAGATTTGGTTGGCTTGATTATTTACAGAGGTGTAGCGAGAATATTAGTTAACTATTAGGCCAGCTTGAGTTTGCTCTGCTAACCTAGAGCATAACACAGTGAGCAACTACCCAGCCCAAGACACTCCACCAGATTTCACCTGAAGTAGGATTTAGATCTGACTAAAAGAGAATTTTTCTCAAATATGACATTCCAGGAGGAAGCTAGATTGCATAGTATATTTTCCCACTATTTTCTGGTAAAGAGGAGGAGAAATTGTTGTGGATCCTATGTAAATAACTATTGTGTTATAAAAGGTAAGGACATTCAGTGAAAGTATTTGTTTCTGATTTCTAAGGGGTCAGTATACATCAGAAACCATGAAAAGTGTCTTCTTTCAGGGCCAGCAGGTGGCATGGTGATTGAGGTGCTGGATCTCCATATGGCTGACTGTGGTTTGAGTCCTGGACCTAGCAGCTTGCTTTTTTGCTTTCTCTGTGTGTCTCTCTCTGGTGAGTGCGTGTGCCCTAAAGCAAATGTTAATAATAATAATAATAATAAAATAATATAATAGGGGCCAACAGGTGGAATGGTTAAGGATGCTGGACTCCCACATGACCGACTGAGGTTCAAGTCCCAGACCTGGCGGCTTGCTTTCTCACTTTCCCTCTCTCTCTCCCTCACTCTGTCCTTCTCTGGTCTAATTAAATTAATCAATCAATCAATAAATGAAATTAAATAAAATCATTCTTTGGGGCCAGCGGGTGGCACGGTAGTTGAGGCGATAGATACTCCCACATGGCCAACCACAGTTCAAGTCCAGACCTGGTGGCTTACCTTCTCACTTTCCCTTTCCCTCTGTGTGTCTCTCTGGTCAAATTAAAATAAATGAATGAATAAATAATTCTTTTAAAATAATAATAATAATAAAGTTAAATAAATAATTTTTTAAATGTGTTTTCTTTTAGTTCACAAAAGCATGGGCTACTAAATTGAGAATTTGAGAGTTAGCTATAGCTTAAAAAGAGAAAGGGCACCGTCATATTTCTATGAAATCTAGAATATTGACAATACTCCAAACGAAATGCCACAATGAGCTGCCCATCGGTTCAGTCCTATGTAACTGATCCCTGTGTGGCTGGATCTTGGATCAGTGATCTGGTTTCATGAAGCATGAATGCATCTTAAATTACGTAAACCTTAAGGACAAGAAATGAAGCAGAAGATGAAGAATCCTGTGTCTTGGCAATTGGTCTCAAATAGCCCAGGTTTGTTGAGAGAATTTTCTTAAATAATTATTTTATTTAACTTTATTTATTTTTAAATTTGATCAGAGAGAGAGGGAAAGCAAGCCTCCAGGTCTGGGGCTCAAAGAGCTGTCAGTCATGAGGATGCCCAGAGCCCTAGCCACCATGCCACCTGATGGCCCGGACTACAGTACTTGGCACAAAGAACCTACACACGCTTGCAAGGCACCGAGTTGTCCAAACCAACTTCTGGAAGCGGGAGAAAATGTGACCCTTTTTGTCATCTTTACCGCTGTTTCCCTAATCAGTGAGTTTTCACTTCACAATACTCACGTAGTAAACATTCCTGACGCTTTCTGTGCATCCACTTAAAAGGAACTGAACACACGTTCTGGGAGAAAAAAAACTCAAACCTGCTTTTTCTTTTATTTTAGATATATAAATCACCCCCCTCGGGGGTATGAGATGGCCACACTGCAATCCCTTCTCCTCCCAGGATCATGGGCACACGCGCACAGGCGCCAGGTGTGATTTTCAAGCCCCCTATCGGGCATTCGAACCGTGGTTTTGAAGCCCTAGGCCGCCTGCGGTTCCCCCCAAACCCGCTTTTGTACTGCGTCCGCTGTGCGGCGCTGCAGTCGCGGTTTGCAGATGTCTTGCTGGGCGAGGTTCCATGCTACTTTCTCTCGAGGACTACGGCGAAGGCTCTCAGATTTAATTAGCAAAGACGCCAGGAGAGTGATGTTGGAAAATTGTCATGGGCAGGTCCTAAGCTCGTTCAGAGAGCGCCCTCGTTGCGCAAAACACCGTCCTGACGCCTGTCCCCACATTCAGCAGCAGTCGGGGCGCCGGGAATGGAAGACTGCTCTCCAAAGGCCAGGAGACCAACGTTTGCTGGATTTGGAAACCAAGCGGTTCCCTTTCGTGGGCAGGACAGTGTCAGAGTGAGGCCACCGAGACGGTGGCTCTGGTTTGACTAAGAACGTGGCCCTGGCTCCAGGATCTTCTAGAAATCTGGCATGTTTGGGGCAAGGCTGGAGAGGTCCCCCCTCCCCTCCGCACCCCACCCTCACCAGGTGTACGGTTCCCTCCCGTCCCGCCCTCTCCGCTCTGCTGGGCTTCCGCGGCGTTGGTCTCACTGGCCCCTTGCACAGATGCTGCTCCTGGCCTGCCTCTGCCTTGCGCCCTCCGTGGTCTCCCCTCACCGCTCCTGCCCGAGTAATCCTTCCTAACATACAGCTCCGATGATCTGCCTTCCACATCGGGGTCAGGCTGCGCCGCCCTGCTAACGGTGTGGTAAAACCCAAGCCTCTGTGCTTGGCATGCATGCCCTGGGTTGCGCGGTCTTCTGTCAAGGCTCACCTCCACTCCCTTCCACTAGCATCCTTCGGAGTGCGAACTGCCTGGCTCCGTTTACTGACCCATCACACTCCCTTCCGCTCCATGCAGAGTTCCCTGTCACTGTCTGGTGTACCTAGAGGGTCTCCCCTCTGCTCCAAAATGATAAATGAAACAGTATGTCCCTTGGGGCCAGCAGTAGGTGTGGTGGATAAGGTGCTGGTGTGCTACATGGCTGACCATGGTTTGAGTCCCAGGCCTGGTGGCTTGCTTTCTCATTTTCCCTTTCTCTCTCTGGTGAGCTCATGTGCCCTGTAGCAAATTAAATAATAATAATAATGATCATAATGAAAATAAAATAAAATAAATAATTCTTAAAAGAAAAAAAGTATGTCTTTACTGGATTTTTAGTCCCTTTCCACTCTGCTCTTTGAAAGCAGGGGCTAGTTCATTCAGTTCTCACTTTTGAATTCTCAAGGCCTGATATGTTGTGTGCAGACAAAACTCAAATTCTTAAATAAATTGTAAATTGTAAATTAAAATAATGTTAATGTAGAATTTTACAATAATTTAAGTAAAAAAAATAGTGTTTAAAAAACAGTATCTATTTGGACCAGCAATTGGTGTAATGGCTATGTCGCTGGACTCCCACGTAGTCGACTGCGGTTCAAGTCCCGGACCTGGTGGCTTAAACGCACGCCAGGCGCGTGTGCATGGATGCCCAAGATCCCGAGAGGATAATGGAGGAGAAGGGATTGCAGCATGGCCATCCCCCCAGGGGATGATTTTCACTTTCTGTCTCTTTGTCTCTCTCTGTCTTTCTGGTGAGCATTCATGCCCTATAGCAAAAACCTCTCCAAAAAAAAACAAAAGAAACAAAACAAAACAAAAAAACAGTAGCTATTGGGGCCAGCAGGTGGCGTGGTGGCTAAGGGCATTGAACTCTCACTTGATGGACTATAGTTCAAGTCCTGGACCTAGTGGCTTGCTTTCTCACTTTCTCTCTCTCTCTTTCTCTCTCTCGCTCTCATTTCTCACTGTCCCTTTACCTCTCTCTGGTCAAATTAAAATAAAAATAAATAAAGTTAAATAAAATAATTCTTTAAAAAGTAGCTATCTTTCATCGTGATTCGCCTTATACTTAAGCAAATACTTTGTCAGTATTTCCCAAATTTGTATACTATTTTCTTTAAATTGACTAATTTTTACTAATATAATGTATCTTAAAAGAAAAATTACTACCGTTCATGGAAAACTGCGAGAAACAGAAATAAATCATGTTATGTAAGCAATGGTATATTTAATCAAGTTACCAAAATAGTTTTCCAATCAGAAGAAAGTATTAAGATCATCCACAAATAATGGTATTCAGCTTAATGTCACATAGCTTAAGACAAAAATGATGAGGGTATCAATTAATAAGAACGTTTTAATTTTGATATAAACTTGCACCAAGAATTCTAATTCACATCATTCATAATTTGAGGTGATTACATATACTTTACTCTTTTGACAGTGCCTAACCAAAGTAATGTGAATTACTCTTCTATTTAACAAATTTTAGAAGAAGATGCTATCTAAAGAGATTGACAGAATTTGTACTGTGTCTAGTTATTTGGTAATGATGCCAAAAATGATGAAAAAAAATTCCTTATTTGCTTGAGGTTGCCGAATATTGTTAAAACATTTGTTGGGCCTCTCTGGCAGCCTCGCTTCCAAGAGGATGAACTAAAGAAGGAACAGCCAGCCTGTCAGAAGGGGCCATGGTCTCACACAGCTTACTGGCTACATGGGCTGTGCACCTCGTGTGCTCAAGGACAGAGCTATTAAGTTCATCATCTGAAACATAGCAGAGGCCGCAGACATCAGGGACAGCTCTGAAGCAACAGTCTTCCATGTTCACATGCTCCCCAAACTGGAGGTGAAGCTACATTACTGTGTAAGTTGTGCCATTCATGGCAAGGCAGTCAGGAACCAGTCCCATGAAGCTCGGGAGAACCGAACACCTTCACCCTGATTTAGACCTGCGGATGCTGCCTCTCACCCTCCACCAAAACCCATGTAAGGAGTTGAGTCTTTAAGGACTGAAGAACTGTCCTCTGGGGGAAAAAAAAAATGCAAATTATACATTAAAAAAAATTGTTAGAACCAGCATATGGTGTAGTGGTTACGTCACTGGACTCTCACATGGCTGACCATGGTTCGAGTCTCAGACCTGGAGGCTTAAAACTCATGCCAGGAGTGTGGATGTGTGTGGGCAAAATCCTGAAAGGAGAACGGAGGAGGAAGGATTACGGTGTGGCCATCCCCCAAGGGATAAGTTCTCACTCTCTGTCTCTGTCTCTCTGGTAAGTGCATGCACCCTATAGCAAAAAGCTCTCTAAAAAAATGCGTGGGGCCAGCAGGTGGCATGGTGGTTAAGGGTGCCGACAGTGGTTCGAGTCCTGGACCTGGTCTTATTTTCTCACTTTCTCTCTCTCTTTCTCACTCTGTCCCTTGGGTCAAATTAAAATAAATAAATAAACAAAGTTAAATAAAATATTTTTTAAAAATTTTGTTAAATAATTTTTTATTAAGTTGTTAATTTTTTAATTAATTTTTTTTAAGTTTGCTATACGGCACATGTACTTGTAGAGAGAAACAGAGAAAGAGAGAGAGAAAGTGAGAAAGCACCTCTCAGAGGGCATGGCCATGCCTTCTCCATTCTCCTCTTAGTATTTTTTTTTTTTTTTGAGAGGTTTTTGCTATAGGGCGCGTGCGCTCGCCAGACAGACAGAGACATAGAGACAGAAAGCGAGAAATCACCCCCCAGGGGGGATGGCCACGCCGCAATCCCTTCTCCTCCATTCTCCTCTTGGGATCTTGAGCACGCATGCACATGCGCCCAGCGTGAGTTTTAAGTCACCAGGTCCGGGACGCAAACCGCGGTCGACTACATGGGAGTCCAGCGACATAGCCATTACGCTAACTGTTGGTCCCTCCTCTCAGGATTTTGGGCACTCACGCACATGTGCCTTGCCTTGTGTGTTTTTCAACACACAAGGGGGTGTGGGTCTGGGACTTGAACTGCCAGGAGTCCATGTGGGATCCAGCCATCTTAACCTCCATGCCACCTGCTGGCCCTGTTTGAGTCTTTTGTTGTTTTTAGTTCAAAATTTTCTTAGCAGGATTTTGGGCTGAGTTCAAAATTGGTTGTTCAGCTAACCAAAGGAATCAAACCCTCCACAATTAAGAAGTACCCCTCTTTGAAACCAGCAGTTAGAGTAATGGCTATGTCACTGGACTCCCATGTAGTTGACCATGGTTCGAGTCCTGGACCCTGAGGCTTAAACTCACACTGGGTGCGTGTGTGTGCATGCCCAAGATCCCAAGAGGAGAATGGAGGAGAAGGGATTGCGGCATGGCCATCCCCCCTGGGGGTGATTTCTCGCTTTCTGTCTCTATGTCTCTGTCTGTCTGGCGAGCGCACGCGCCCTATAGCAAAAACCTCTCAAAAAAAAAAGAAGTACCCCTCTTTCAAGGCTATCAGGTGGCCTGGTGGTTGAGGGCACTGGATTCCCACCTGGTCAACTGTGGTTCGAGTCCCAGACCTAGAGGCTTGCTTTCTCACTTTCTCTCTGGAAATATTAACATAGTGATAATAAAGTTAAATAAAATAATACTTAAAAAAAAAAAAGAGTACCCCTCCCTCAATCTAGTCCTAGGGCTATTGTGTAGACTTGCCTTGTCTGTGGGCTATTGTTCTGCACTGTCAAAAGTCAAAATTACAACACATTTAGTTAAATATCTAATTGGCTTTTATTTGCAATTCATGAATCAGGCCAGCTTCCATTCTACAAAATAGAACGAGAGCTCCCACTGGGCAATAGCAAAACAGAGGGTTTTGTAAGTTGGGAACAAGGAAACAAAACAGTGAGAAAAACAAACAAGCATTGATCGACATGAGCTCCTTCAAGTTATTTTTTTAAGGGCTAAAGCAGAGGGCACTTCCTTGTTACACTAACCCAGGGAGACCGGAATCTCCTGTTTTCTTGAGAAACTGGTCTGTCTGGAAGTCTGTCTGCTTCCTTAAAGCTCTGGTTGGATTATGTGGTATTTGGCACAAGTGACTCCATTTTGGTTTGGTGTGTGTGTTGGGGCCTAGTCCAGAAACCCCGTCCAAAACAATGACTTCCTAGCACTCTTATTCAACAGAGGGAAGAAGTTCAAGCTGTTGGGATGAGCAAACACAGCTGCAGGTTATGCTCAGTGAGTATCAACTTAGAGGTTAACTGTTCCTTTTGAAATGATTTTTTCCTCATGATTTAGGTGGACACTGAGAGACCCTAAGAGCTTTGATGGTGAACAGCTGTTTAGGGTCACCTGCCCTCTACAGAGGCTCTACACAGAGCTGGAAAAAGTGAAGAATTCCATAAAATGAACAAATTTAAATGGCTTTAAGTACTTCTCTTCATCCTCAGTCTCTTGATGGCTTCTCTGTATTTCGTTCTTTTTTTCTTTTTTTTTTTTAAGAGGTTTTTGTATACAGGGTGTGTGTGCTCAACGGAGAGACAGAAAGCAAGAAATCACCCACCAGGGGGATGGCCATGCCGCAATCCCCTCTCCTCTGTTCTCCTCTTGGGACTTCGGGCATGCACACACACGCACCTGGTGGTGGTTTTGAGCTACCAGGTCTGGGACTCGAACCGCCGTCCAACTACGTGGGAGTCCAGTGATGTAATCATTATGCCATCTGCTGGTCCTGGCTTCTCTGTGTTTTAACAGTGTGTGGATTTCACTCTGGAACCATAGGCTGAGCAGATGGAACAAGTGCTCTTGGGGATAGACCTGTGTGCACTCAGCTTGTGACAGCGACGTGTCTGTGTTACACCGTGATACACTCTCACACGTGTAAAGAATTATGGCAAAAGACTTAGTGGTTGAGGGGCACCATCATGACCCCATGAAGATGTTCATGTCTTTAGAACCTGTGAACTTCACATAGACAAAGAGAGTTGGCAGATAGGAGTGAGGTTAAGGACTTTGGGATGGGGGATGATCCTGGATTATCCATGTGGGCCCAATCGAATCCCATATGCCCTTAAAAATGGACAGGCTCGCCCAGCCGTGGGTGGAGAGCGACATGACAAGGAAAGCAGGGTCAGAGAGATGCAGCTTTGTGTCTGTCCCCGCAACCTGGCCGATAGAACGTACTGATTCCTAATTCTGACTGGTTATTACCAAATAAGGTTAGTAAGCCTATAGTGATTACCACCCCTACTTCTTAGTTTAAGAGGAAATAAACCGATCAGAGCTAACATAATGGCTTTGGGGGGATGGACTGAAGTTGAGGTGGGGCACTTTTTAGAGCGTTGCCATGACACCCTCTTCCTCACTTCTGCCCTCCTGATCTGATCTGCCTTTCAAGGAGCTAGGGAACTCAGAACAGTCACACGAACCAGAAGGAGCCGTGAGGGCCTCAGCCGTCACCCTGCACATCCACGCTGACTGTGACAGTGGGGACGGAGGAGACGAAGGCAGAGGACTCAACTAATTCTTCGTTCCCGATTCTCAACAAATTGGCCTTTTTCATCTTGTCAGGACTGAGGGCTGAGCCCAATACAGTTGATACATGGAGATAAATTAGAGAAAATTAAACTGAACTACGTTTAATTCTGGCTAACTTAAAAGTGGTTCCGAAGGGGAACCAGCAGTTAGCGTAATGGCTATGTCGCTGGACTCCCACGTAGTCGACCGCGGTTCGCGTCCCGGACCCGGTGGCTTAAAACTCACGCCGGGCGCGTGTGCGTGCATGCCCAAGATCCCGAGAGGAGAATGGAGGAGAAGGGATTGCGGCGTGACCATCCCCTCTGGGGGGTGATTTCTCGCTTTCTGTCTCTATGTCTTTCTCTGTCTGTCTGGTGAGCACACGCGCCCTGTAGCAAAAACCTCTCCAAAAAATAAAAATAAAAAAGTGGTTCTGAAGTAAAAATGTATTCTTTCCTGTTTACTCTAGGGTGTGTACACTGGCTGGAGAAAGACCTGTCTTCTTGAAGATTTGGTGCAGGCATGCACACGCTCAGCATGCTCTTCAAACCGCTGGGGCAGGACCCCCACCGCGGGCCAGGAGGGATCCTGCTTTCCAGGCACAGCAAACATGCTGAGTCTCAGGGCAGCCTAGGAATATCATTCTTTGCTCAGGATTTCATCACTTTTTTTTTTTTTTTTTTTAGGAATTACTTATTTAATTTTATTATTATTTTAAAATTTGCTATAAGGGATTGCACGTAGCAGAGAGAGAAAGCAAAAGTAAGAAAGTAAGCTGCCAGGTCCAGGACTTAAACGGTGGTCAGCCACGTAAGGGTCCAGCACCTCAACCACCACACAACATGCTGGCCCCTCGCTGAAGTTTAACCCCAGTTAGCCGTGATGGGCCACCACCTGCTGGCCCAAGATTTCTTTTTCTCTTCCCGTCATGAGACTCTGTCCATGATGACTAATGTTTTCCCCAATCTTGGGGCTTTCAAAACAAAATTAGGGACCAGCAATTAGCATAATAACTGTGTCTCTGGACTCCCACGTAGTCGACCGCGGTTCGCGTCCCGGACCTGGTGGCTTAAAACTCACGCCGGGCGCGTGTGTGTGCGTGCCCGAGATCCTGAGAGGAGAATGGAGGAGAAGGGATTGCGGTGTGGCCATCCCCCCTGGGGGGTGATTTCTCGCTTTCTGTCTCTCTGTCTCTCTCTGTCTGTCTGGCGTGCCCTTGCCCTATAGCAAAAAACCTCTTGAAAAAAAAATGAGAAGAATTGGGGCAACTTGGATGACTTGAGTTTTCTAGGCCTGCAGTTCACGTTGCAGAAAGTTTGTAGTCATGCATTCACTTTCTTTAATAAATATGGGACTATTTCAGTTACATAGTGCTCTTTGGATTGGTTTTGACATTTGTGACTTCCGAGAAATCTCTTCTTTTCTATGTTGTTAAATTTATTGGCAAAAATTTTGTTTATGTATAATTATTGCAATGCCTGTAAAATCTTCAAAGATTCATTCCTCCTATGTCAGTAATCATTAGGGAAAATGCAGATCAAAACCTACAATGAGACATCTTCTCACCTCACTAAAATGGTGACCAGGGCCAGCAGGGGGTATGCTGGTTAAGGTGCTGGATTGCCACATGGCCGGCCATAGTTTGAGTCCCAGATCCAGTGACTCGAAAATCATGCTGGTGCATGTGTGTGCATGCCCAGAACCCCAAGCGGAGACTGGAGGAGAAGAGATCATGGCGTGACCATCCCCCCTCTCTGGTGAGTACACGTACCCCAAAAAGAGTTCCCCTTCAGAATTCCACCAGGATCAGAGAAGATGTGATGGGTCTTGGAATTACATGCCAACATGTGCATGTGGCCAGAGTCTAAGTAACATAGGGTGGTTCCTCAAAGGTTTGAACACAGAATTGCCACTTGATCCAGCCACTCTGTATCCGGATGCACGCACGCCAGCATTGAAAGCAGAGGTCGAAAAGGTATTTGCATACCAGCTTCATAAAAGCTCTGTTCATCGATGAATGAATGGATGAACAAAATGTGGCCTATACACAGAATGGATTCCAGTGGAATGTTATTCAGCCTTAACACGGAATGAAATTCTCCAGGCCAGGAGGTGGCATGGTGGTTAAAGCACTGGACTCCCATATGGCTGACTGCAATTCGAGTCCCAGACCCGGTGGCTTGCTTTTTCATTTCACCTCTCTCTATATCTGGTCAATTTAAATAAATAAATTAAATAAATAAAATAAATCATGGGAGTGCAGTGGTATAGCCACTATGCCATCTGCTGGTCCCAAATAAATAATTCTTTTTTTTTCTTTAACTCATCTGTATTTATTACCACCTCTGTAAGCAGAGTATACTTTGGGCTCACGTCCAATTGTAAGTCTCACTGAGCTACTTTTCCCTCGGCTTTCAACATACTCAGGTTGGCTTGAAATTATGTTCCTCTAAACACTTTTCTCTGGAAAACAAGCCCTGGGGAGAGTCCCTCCCTCAAGCTGGTTCGGCCTAACCTATTTCTAAAGGACTAACACAGACAGAATTGGTACCTACAGGGCATGGGAAGTTTAAAAAGTGGATCTTAGGAGGTGAAACTGAAAAGCATTTTGACAAATATTTCTTTCAAACGTCAAGGTATATCTCAGAACACTTCAACAACAAAGGATGTGGTCTACCACGAAATCTGGTTTGGACAGCTAACCACTTCTTAGACCACCAGTTAACATTAGGCTACGTACATCTTTTTTTTTTTTTTTGGAGAGGTTTTTTTGCCATAGGGCGTGTGTGCTCGCCAGACAGACAGACAGAGACAGAGAGATAGAAAGCAAGAAATCACCTCCCAGGGGGGATGGCCACGCCGCAATCCCTTCTCCTCCATTCTCCTCCAGGGATCTTGGGCACACACGCACACACGCCTGGCATGAGTTTTAAGCCACCGGGTCCAGGACTTGAACCGCAGTTGACTACATGGGAGTCCAGCAACATAGCCATTACGCTAACTGCTGGTCCCAAGGCTACGTAAATCTTACAACAAACATTACCTCGATCCATTAAAACAGGCTGGTGTGAACCTAGAAAAGCATTACTAGCTCTGTGTTAGTGTCTAACGCCATCACAGGGTCACACTTAGAAGTAGAAAGAAATCTTATCTTCCCCTTACGTAGTTGCTGTCATGCCTTACACATGTTTAACATGCCAAAATAAATAATTCTTTTTTAAAAAAAGAAAGAAAAGAAAAAATCACACTGGTCACATGTGTGTATGCACCCAAGATCCTGAGGAGAAGGGATTGTGGTGTGGCCATCCCTCAAAGGGTGATTTCTCACTTTTCCTCTGTCTCTTTCTGGCAACCCTACGGCAAAAATCTAAAACACAAAACAAAACAAGAATACGTGCATAACGTGAAGGAGCCTTGGAGACATTGTGCCACGTGAAATAAGTCAAACACGAAAGGACATAAGTCATATGATTCCTCTCGTATGATGACGTGGATGGAATTGTGTCCCTCCCTCCCCAAATCCGTATGCGAAGCCTCCACCCCAAAGCACTATGCATGGAGACCAGGAGTTTCTGGAGGTAATTAAGGTTAAACAAGGCCATAGGGTGGGGCTCAAGCCAGTAGGGTTAGGTCCTCGCCAAAGGAGACACCAGAGCGCTCTCTCGCCCTCCCTCCACGTGAGGAAGGCAGGAAGACAGCAGGTCTGCAGCCACGAGCCACGCGGGAGCCAGGAGTCGGCCACAATGGCGTCCTGATCTCAGACTTCAGCCTCCAGAAAATAAGAGTTGCTTAGTCCACCCTTTCTGTGGTGAGTCGTTCTGGGCAGCCCAAGCTAAGACAGATGAGGGTCTCTCTAGAGTGGGCAGATTCAGAGACGGAAAGTAGGACAGTGGTTACCAGGGCTGGAGGAGGAGGAAGGGGCATTATTATTTAGGAAGTGTAGCGTTTCAGTTCAAGACGGTGGAAAATTCTGAATATGATGGCTGTACAACAATGTGACCAGACTTAATGCCATCCCACTGCGCTCTAAAACACGATTAAAATGGTAAATTTTATGGTATGTATATTTTACCACAATTTAACAATAAAAATGTAAAGAACAGAACACTCCTATTCCTGTCCCCTCAACTCTTTAGTGACAATCTGTAGCCTTTCTGGAACGGATTCTGTGTGATCACCCAAGACCAAGGTCCCTCCTTCCCCATCACGTCACCATGGCCACCACTGAGATGAAGTCGGCCAGGGCCTCTGGAATGCCCACGGCTCAGCAGAGAGCGAGCTGGGAGTCATCCTCGGTTCTGTCTAAAAGAGTGCTCGAGCTCTGATGTCACTGAATTTAAGTCTTTTTTCCTCCAGAGAAGAAAAAAATTGAGAAGACAAAAATGAGAAAACTGAGAAGACAAAAATGTTTGCAGCTGGAGCCTGAATGAGCAGCTTTGTCTCCCAAGACCGGAAAACACCTGGGCCCCGCAGGCTTTCCGCTGCATTTTACGTGGCTCTCAGACACAGGCTAGTTCTTAGCTGACTGGCGAGATTGGTTATGTCGGGTTGTCTTCCACAATGTAAGCTCAAACAATCACACAATACCTCATGTAATTTTCAGCAGGGAGGGAAGTATGGGAAATTACTGTCAGTCTTTCCTAGATCAAGTTGTAGTTTTGATAGCACAGGAAGAACACAACACAGATTAGAGCGCACCTGAACCAGGACCCACGCGGGAGGGGCCCAGACTAGAGAACTCCGCTCCTCTGAGCCCTGATGGCAGGTCAGCAGCCCTAGCGTACACTCAGAGCTTGTCAGGGACACAGAAGCTTCAGCCCAAGACCAAGCCTCCCGAACCAGAACCTGCATTTTAAAAAAGCATAGGAACACTTATTTCTTTATTTGGAGGTTTTTGCTATAGGGCACGTGTGCTCAACAGAGAGACAAAAAGCAGGAAATCACCCCCCAGGGGGGATGGCCATGCCATAATCCCTTCTCCTCCATTCTCCTCTCGGGATCTTGGGCACACACACACACACACAGACATGCATGCGCACGCCCAGAGAGTTTAAGCCACCAGGTCCAGGACTCGAACCACGATCAACTACATGAGAGTCCAGCGACATAGTCATTATGCCAACTGCTGGTCCCATAGGGATGCTTATTAAAGTTTGAGCCATGCTGCTACAGAGTACTACTCCTCAGAAGATCGTCTTAGCCTTCCCTCAGCTGCTTTGCCTGCAGACGGATTAATGTGAACAGCCCTGAGTCCGACCCCACACCTGTGAAAACGACCCCACATGCTTCTTAGGCACATGAGCTTGAGAACTGCTGTGGAGGTGTCTGTCCAAAAGCAGCTCAGGGGGCCAGTCAGGTGGTGAAGGCGCCTGAATCTTGCATGACCAATTATGGGGTTCGAGTCCCAACCCAGGTATTTAAAAGGCTTGCTGGGGGCATGTGCATGTGTGCCCAAGATCCTGAGAGGAGAATGGAAGCGTAGAGATTGTGGTGTGGCCAGCCCCGGGAGGCGGGGTGCTTTCTCACTCTCTCTCTTGCTCCCTGGTGAGCACAGGTGCCCTACAATAGGTTGAAAACTAGATAAACACTCTGATGGTTCTGATGCTTACCCAACCCCAGGAGCCGCGAGCTCTCCCAGTGACGGCAGTGGGGAGACAGAACGAGGCAGGCCAAACCTCCCACGCGGGCAAGATGTCAGGGCCTTTGACTCGACACACCTGGGTGAACGGATGTTGAAGGATGCTTCTGTCAATTTCACTCCTTTCTTTCAGTCTCAGTTACTCTCCAATCACCCTCCACCCCCGCCAGCGTGCACATGAGCACACACACACACACACACACACACACACACACACACGGTTGAGAAAAGTCAGGGGGTCAGGGAAGACACCGTGTACAGGAATCAGGACAACTCTGACCGCTGTCAGCTGTCATTGGGCTTATCTCTGCTTAGCCCCCTGTGCCACTGCAGTGTCACAGGAGCCAGGTGTGCTGCAGGACATCAGATGGCATAATGGTCACATCGCAGGACTCCCATGTAGTCGACTGTGGTTCGAGTCCTGGACCTGGTGGCTTAAACTCACGTTGGGCGTGTGTGAATGTGTACCCAAAAACCTGAGAGGAGAATAGAGGAGAAGGGATTGTGGTGTGGCCATCCCCCCGGGGGGTGATTTCTCACTTTCTGTCCCTTTGTCTCTCCTTGTCTTTCTGGCGCGCGCCCTATAGCAAAAATCTGTTTACAGAAATCTCGGTATGGCTGGGACTGCTTTCCTCATTCCACTTTATTAATTTTTTTTGAGAGATTTTTGTTCTAGGGCATGTGTGCTTGCTGGAGAGACAGAGAGACAGAGGGACAGAAAGCAAGAAGTCATCCCCTAGGGGATGGCTACGCCTGGGCACACATGCTCCCTGTGTGTTTTAAGCCACTGGGCCCAGGACTTGATCTGCAGTCGACTCTGTGGGAGTCCAGCGACGTAACCATTATACCATCTGCTGTCCCCCCCCCCCCCCCCCACACACACACTTTATACAACAGTATTAATGACCTGGAAGTTTCCCTTGCAAAGTAGCTTTCAAGAGCGTGGTGTGTGTGTGTGTGTGTGTGTGTGTGTGTGTCTGTGAGAGAGAGAGAGGGAGAGAGACAGAGGTGGGCAGGTTCTCTCAGCAGCTTCGGTCATTCTCCATGTTCCCTGTCAGGCCCTGGGCGATCCTGGCAGCACAGCTCTGCAAGTCCTTCAGAACACAGCCAGGCGGGCTTGTTGGTCCAGGCTCTTCTACCAGGCGTCCAGCTGAGAGCATAATTCCGTTGGCCCAAGACAAAGGCAGGAGCCTGGCAGGAGAGGCTTCAGCGCAGGGGCAGGGAGGGAAGAGGGGAGAGGGCACCCAGGGGAGAGGGCGCCCACTTCCTGGTAGTCTTAGATGAGAGCACATGATGGAGATCCACACCGCACCTCCCCTGGGCCTGGATAAAAGTGGCCAGAACTGAACGGAACCGGGTTCTGAGGTGGAAGGCGCTGCCTGCGCCCGTAGGGTCTGTCCTGCCCATGCACACTGCAGATGAGGGTCCTGGATCCAGAGGCCCCCAGCCTCGGGGGAGTGCAGAGCAAAGGGAAGTAGCAGGTGTGACCAGACCAAGACTGGACGCCCCGCGGTGCTCCCCGGGTGCATTGTCTGCCTTCGGGTAAAAAGCCAGAGAACAAGGTCTGTGAACACCGAGTCCTAGTCTTGCGTGTAGCAGTACATTTTGGATCTCCAGCCACAGGGCAGGCAGCACGTTACCAAGTAAGAGGGTGGGTTTTGTCATCGGAGAGGCTGGAGTTCCAATAGGGCGAGTGACAGTTGAGTTCCAGTTCTCGCATCAGGAGAGAAGGGACAGCGTAGCTGGATTGCGGTGCTGCTGGGAGAATTAGCAATGGGATGTTCTCAAGCCACCGTCAGGGACTCCACCCAAGTAGTGGTCCCTGTGCCCCTAGCCATAAGGCCATGGACTGGCCCAATTTTGAAATAACTTTGTCTTTGCAAAGAGAGTTCCCAGAGAACATCAGCCACGGTTCCCCAGATGTCAGCTACCGGTGTGGAAGCACAGGTTAGTGGCAACCCACGCAAGGAAATCGCAGGGAGACGCCGCTGCTAGCTAACAGGAGTTTTTCTTTTTTTCTACTTTTTGGAGAGGTTTTTGCTATAGGGCTTGTGCGTTGGCCAGAAAGACAGAGAGAGACAGAGAGACAGAAAGCGAGAAATCACCCCCCAGGGGGGATGGTCATGCCGCAATCCCTTCTCCTCCATTATCCTCTCGGGATCTTGGGCACGCGCACACACACGCCCGGCGTGAGTTTAAGCCACCGGGTCCGGGACTCGAACCACAGTCGACTACGTGGGAGTCCAGTGACATAGCCATTACGCTAACTGCTGGTCCCAGCTCACAGGTGTTTTTCTAATGTCATCTGTTTGCCCACTTGTGTCCTTGTCCAGGCCAGGGCACATCCTGGACCTCGCAGTGTCTGGCTGCCCTTCCCCTCAGTCTCCTTTGATCTGGGGCAGATTACACAAGAGACTGATCAAGAGACAGCTAGAGCAGTGATGAAAAAGGATTCCTTTTTTTTTTTTTTTTTTTTAAGTTTTTTTTTTTTTTTTTTTTTTTTTTTCTTCTTTTTTT
>NW_006160094.1:1634169-1690238 GCF_000334495.1 Tupaia belangeri chinensis
GGGGGGATGGTCACGCCGCAATCCCTTCTCCTCCATTCTCCTCTCGGGATCTTGGGCACGCACGCACACACGCCCGGCGTGAGTTTTAAGCCACTGGGTCCGGGACACGAACCGCGGTCGACTACGTGGGAGTCCAGCGACATAGCCATTACGCTAACTGCTGGTTCCCTATTATCATCATTTTTAAAACTTTGCTACAGGGCACACATGCTCACCAGAGAGTGAGACAGAGGGAGAAAGTGAGAAAGCAGGCCCCCTTGGTCAGGATTCAAACCACGGTCAGCCATGTGGTAGTCCAGCGCTGTTAGCCACACTCCATCTGCAGGGCCCTGGGATTTCTTACATGTCTTTGAGTTCAAGACTGGTCAAACAATGTTTATAGCACTCACCTGGTGAGTTTGGTTTTTTGTTTGTTTTACTTATTTACTCCCAGAGAAACTGATTCTGCAGGTTTGGGCGATGTTAGGTAACGTACATTTTTGGAGAGGTTTTTTTTCTTTTCTTTATTTTTGCTATAGGGCGCGTGCGCTCACCAGATAGACAGAGAGAGACATAGAGACAGAAAGCGAGAAATCACCCCCCAGGGAGGATGGCCACGCTGCAATCCCTTCTCCTCCATTCTCCTCTCAGGATCTTGGGCACGCATGCACACATGCCCGGTGTGAGTTTAAGCCACCGAGTCTGGGACGCGAACCGTGGTCAACTACATGGGAGTCCAGCGACATAGCCATTATGCCAACTGCTGGTTGCCCGGTAACGTACATTTTTATCAGCATGCCAAGCGACCGTCACACAGGTGATTTGAGGACGAGACTTTGAGAAGTGGCTGCACAGGGTCCGTAAACTCTTGCTGTGTGCTCTCTGCTTACAAGGACAAATTGTCTCTATTTCTTTTCAATGTGTGGATGGTGTATGCACTTGTTGGAGGTGGGAGAGAGAGTAAGAAAGCACCCTTTGGGAGATGTCCACAACACAATCCCTTCTTCATTTCTGCCTCCTGTTGGGATTTGGGGCATGCATGTTCTTCAAGCCACAGGTGCGGGACTTGAACTGCACTACTGGCCATGTGGAATCCACGGCCCTAACCACCATGCCACTGGCTGGCCCCTGTCTCTGTTCTTCGAAACACCTTTTAGAGCATTACAGTCACATGGTAACATCGTCAGAGACGGCCTGTGTGTAAACCTGCTTCCCAGTCCCCACGCCCTTTCATAACACAATCGAAAGCGCAACAGCGTGGCCTGCTCGCACTTTGCTGTGTCACCTAATAGGCCCTTTCATTATCCAGTGTTTACTGGGCAGCTATGCGGTTTCTACTTTTACTAACGTCCGCCACTAGGGGGCACCAGTGACTGCCTCCTGCCACTAAGAGTGCTTAGAAGTCGCCAAAAAACGCAATTCGCTAAGGCCTGAGAAAGTGATAGAATGTTTTATCAGCCCTTTATCCTTTTCCCCTTTTACATATGGCCTCGGTGGTCTGCAATTTTTTTCTTTTTTTTGCCTCTGATTTCAATGGAATGAATTCCAGAACCACCAACTTTGGGTTGAGTCTGTATTGCTAGTGATTGAAGAGCTGTGTCTTTATGGAGATTCGGGGTGTGCAGGTGTGGACCAGACCTGGGGACTGCTGCCACAGCAGGTGGGTCCGAGTGCCCCGTGGACAGTGAACAGAGCAGCAGCTGTGCAGAGCCGCAAATGCAGAACTTCGGGCTTGCCTCCCTTTCCACCAGGTCTGTGAGCCATTTCAGTTTTTCCCCCAAGCCTTTTGCTCCAAAAGAAGCCCACGAACAGAAACAACACTTTATGTGGTTATCAGTGCCTATCCTCATAACCCTCCAAGCACCATCAAAGGTATTTGGTGAGTACTTTGTTCTTGAATGGCAAAGACGGCCCATACCTAAATGTACATGATGTGCTGATAAACATTAACAGCCAACTCTTCAAACCAAGAACCGACCTTTTTTTTATTTATTTATTTATTTATTTTAGTTTTGCTATAAGATGTGTGCTCTTGCAAGAGAGAGAGAGACAGAGAGACAAAGTGAGAAAGCACCCCCAGGGTGGATGACCATGGCACAATTCATTCTCCTTACAGGATTTTAAGTTCCCACATACATGCGCCTGGAGTGTTTTTCAGGCCACTGGTTCCAGAATTCCAACTACGCAGTTGGCCGTGTGAGACCCAGCTGCCTCAACCAGCGCATTGCCGGCCGGCCTCAGACGGCCTCGTTTTTAGTATCCAGCATCCCTGGGGAGGAGTGTCTCTGAACTGGAACCGGGAACCTTCCCATGTGGGATGGCCTCACTGTCCCACTTTGGACACCAGTCACAAGACTCAGGTTGCTACCTTCACTTCTTTTGTTATCTTTTTAAAGAATTATTTTATTTAACTTTATGTTTTCATTTATTTCATTCGTAAGTGCAGAGCACTGCACTTTTACCACTGTACCACTGTCCAGCCCCTATGGCTTTATTTAATTGTGGTCTTTTTTAAAAAGTTAATTAATTTACTTAATTCCATTTGTTGTTGTTATTATTTAATTTGACCAGAGAGAGACAGAGAGAGAGAAAGGGAAAACAAGAAAGCAGCCACTAGGTCTGGGACCCAAACCACATTTGGCCATGTGGGAATCCAGCACCTTTAACCACCACACCACCTGTTGGCCCCAATTTTATTTATTTATTTATTTATTTTAAAAGTTTTTGCCATTGAATGAGTGTACTCGCCAAAGAGAGACAAAGAAAGACAGAGAGGAAAAGTGAGAAATCACCTCTCAGGGGAGATGGCCAATTAAAACTGTCCAAAAAATAAAAAAAAAAAAAAAAAAAAAAGGTATTTGTTCCTTTTTTTTTTTTTTTTTTTTTTTTTTGAGAGGTTTTTCAGTATAGGGCGTGTGTGCTCGCCAGACAGAGAGAGACAGAGAGACAGAAAGCGAGAAATCACCCCCCAGAGGGGATGGCCACACCACAATCCCTTCTCCTCCATTCTCCTCTCGGGATCTTGGGCAGGCATGCACATGCGCCCGGCATGGGTTTTAAGCCACTGGGTCCGGGACACGAACCGCGGTCGACTATGTGGGAGTCCAGTGACATAGCCATTATGCTAACTGCTGGTTCCCAACCTTCAGAGTGATTTTCAAGCTGGCGAGTCCAGGACTCAAACTGCAGTTGATCGTGTGCGAGTCCAGTGCCTTAACCACTATTCCACCAGGTGACCCCACTCCATTGGTTTTTAGGTTTTACTCAGAACACCTCCGACGCCAATGTGTGGGGTCTGTCCACACGACATCTGGCGCTCTAACCTTCTGGACACTGCCTGGAATCAACACAGACCACACAGGTTAGGCACTCAGTCCCACTTTGGACACCAGTCCAAGATCCAGGTTACTACCTGTCACTTCTTTTTTTTTTTTTTAAGAATTATTTTATTTAACTTTATTTATTGCCTGTACTTTAGGGTCATATTTAAGAAATCTTTTCCTACTCTAATGTCTTCAAGAGTTTCCCCTGTGTTTCACACCGGTAGGTTTTATAGTTTGAGGCTTTATGTTTAGATCTTTGATCCATTTTAAGTTGATTTTTGTTGGAGATAGGGGTCCAGTTTCATTTTTCTGCAGGTGGTTATCTAGAACTTCCAATGCCATTTGCTGAAGAGATTTTCTTTTCCTCACTCTATTGTCTTATGTCCTTAGTCAAAAATCAGTTGGCTGTATGTTTTGGGTTTATTTATAGATTATTTATTCTGTTCCATGGGTCTATGTGCTTGTTTTTGTGGTAGCACCATGCTGTTTTGATTATCACAGCTTTGTAATATATTTTGATGTCAGGTAATGAAATGCCTCTTATTTTATTTTTCCACAGTATTGCCTTGACAATATAGGGCCTTTTATGATTCCAGATTAATTTATATATATATATATATATATATATATAGTATTTCTGTGAAGAAGGTCTCTGGTAGTTTGATTGGAATTGCACTGAATTTGTAAATTATTTTGTGTAGACTTGACATTTTGGTTTTATTAATTCTTCCAATCCAGAAACACACAGAATGTCTTTCCACCTTTATGAATCATGCTCAATTTATTTTTGTGTTTTTTTTTTTGTTTTCTTTTAAAAGTTATGCTTGTCAAGATCTTTCACCTCTTTGGTTAGGTTTTATTACTAGGTATTTGTGTGTGTGTGTGTGTGTGTGTGTGTGTGTATTATAAATGGGATTGTTTTCTTCAGTTCCATCTCAGTTCTGTTCATTGTTGGTGTATAAAAGTGCTATAGATTTTTGTATATAGATTTTGTATCCTGCCACTTCACTGAATTTATCACTTCTAGAAGTTATTTATTTATTTAATTCACTTGGATTTTTTTTGGTTGGATTTGTATGTAAACGTACCATCTGTGAATAGGACTAATTTCGCTTCTTTTTCTATTTGAATACCATTTATTTATTTATTTATTTAGGAGAGGTTTTTGCTATAGGGTACGTGTGCTCGCCAGACAGACAGAGAGAGACAGAGAAACAGTAAGCGAGAAATCACCCCCAGGGGGAATGGCCACACCGCAATCCCTTCTCCTCCATTCTCCTCTCAGGATCTTGGGCATGCACGCACACGTGCCTGGCGAGAGTTTAAGCCACCAGGTCCGGGACTCGAACCACATGGGAGTTCAGTGACATAGCCACTACACTAACTGCTAGTCCCAATACCATTTATTTTACTCACTTGTCTGATTCTGTTGCCTAGGAATTCTAGTATTATATTGGAAAGGAGTGGAGAAAGTGGGCAACCTTGTCTTGTTCTAGTTTTTAGTAAAAAAACTTTCAGCTTTCCCCCAGTCAATGTGATGTTAGCTATGGGTTTGGCTCTATGTGCTCACTGGAGAGACAAAAGAGAGACAGAAAGAGAGAAATTACCCCCAAGGAGGATGGCCATGCTGCAATCCCCTCTCCTCCATTCTCCTCTCAGGATTTTGGGCATGCACACACACGTGCCTGGTGTGAGTTTCAAGTTACCAAGTCTGGACTTGAACCACAGTTTGCTGTGTGGAGGTAAGCACCTTAACCACCAAGACACTTGCTGGCCTCTGGGTCTTTTTCTTTATGCAGTCTGACAATGTCTCCTTTTCAATGGGGTTGTTTAGACCATTAAAATTTACTAATATTACTGATGTAGGTGGATTAAAATTCACCATCTATTTATTTATTTATTTATTTATTTATTTATTTATTTATTTATTTTGAGAGATTTTTCCTATTGGGTATGTGCACTCACCAGAGACACAGAGAGAGAAAGTGAGAAATCACTCCCTGGGGGATGGCCACACTGCAATCCCTTCTCCTCCATTCTCCTCTCAGGATTTTGGAAATGAACACACATGTGCCCAGTGTGAGTTTCAAGTCACTGAGTCTGGAACTCAAACCATAATCGAGTACGTGGGAGTCCAGTGATGTAACCGTTATGCCATCTGCTGGCCCCACATTTGTCATTTGTTCTGTCACATTTTCCTTTCTTTCTTTTGTGTCAACATTCAGGTTACTTGTTTCCGGGGGGAGGTAACACTCGTTCTTAGTGCTTCCTAGAACACACCTGCTTTAATCTGCTGTTTACATTGCATTCTATATAAGAACTCTTTTAATGAGAAGGTTCTATTTTTAAAATGTAAAAATAACAGAAGAATGAACAGAGAGCGCATTGATTCAAACAAGCATTTATTGGCTGTCAGGCACGAGTCCAGGTGTTGGGGACACAGCAGTGATTTTGTGCCGGGTCTGATTTGTCAGCAAGTTGGATGGGGCAGCGTGCCATATATGGGCCACACAGGTAAGGGCATGACCTGGACAACCAGACCCTGAGGCTCTGATTAGAAGGACTAAACACAAAGATGCAAAGGGCAAAGAGCAGGGCTGCACTTTCTAAGTGCTCAGTGTTAGCTGTTCTTAGGGCTGGATTAGAGACTGTGAGGAGAGGAGGGCCTTTGCCTATTTCCAGGTGGGCCCTAGAGGCAATCCCATGTATCTTTCTTTTTAAAAGTTATTGATTTAATGTTATTATTATTTTAAAATTTACTATAGGGCACATGTGTTCACCAGAGAGAGAGAGGGGAAGTAAGAAAGCAAGTTGTCAGATCTGAGGCTTGAACTGCAGTTGGCCATGTGGAAGTCCAACACTCTAGTCACCATAACACCTGCCGGCCCAGGCAATCCTGTTTATCTGTACAAGATAAAAGCAGAGTGAGCTTTGGGGCACACTCAGAGAAGGCAATGTGAAGACAGACTGTGAAGTGATATTGCCACACCCCAAGGCCAGACTGGAGGAGACTAGGGGCAGATCCTCCTTTACAAGGCTCATAAAAGTATGACCCTGCTGACCCCTGATTCTGGCTTTCAAGAAATTTATTTTGGACTTCTGGCCTGCACAACTGAGGATAAATTTGTGTTGGTTTAAGCCACTCTGTTTGTAGTAATCTTCCCGGAGCCATAAAATTCATACATGTGGTCAGAAATATAGACTTCAGAGACTTCAGTAAACACTAATCTTCTACAGTACTAATAGTTCTACATACTAACCCTTTTTGTGTTTTATAGAACAAGACTGGCTTTTTTTTTTTTTTTTTTTTTGAGAGGTTTTTGCTATAGGGTGTGTGCACTCACCAGACAGACAAGAGACAGACAGAGAGACAGAAGGAGAGAAATCACCCCCCGGGGGGATGGCCACACCGCAATCCCTTCTCCTTTTTCTCCTCTCAGGATCTTGGGCACGCACACACACGCACCCGGCATGAGTTTTAAGCCACCGGGTCTGGGATTCGAACCGCAGTCGACTACATGGTAGTCCAGAGACATAGCCATTACGATAACTGCTAGTCCCCAAGACTGGATTCTTTTAAAATTTTTTTAGAGAGTATTTTTGCTATAGGGTCCATGCACCTGCCACAGAGACAGAGAGACAGAAAGCGAGAAATCACCCCCTGGGGCGATGGCCATGTCACAATCCTTCTCTTCCATTCTCCTCTCTGGACTTCGGACATGCATGCACACACTTCTGGTGTGAGTCTGAAGCCGCTGGGTTTGGGACTTGAACAGTGGTCAACCATGTAGGAGTCCAGCGATATAACTATTATGCCATCTGCTGGCCAGTAGACTGAATTCTTTTCTTTTCTTTCTTTCTTTTTTTTTTTTTTTTGAGAGATTTTCACTGTAGGGCGCGTGCGCTTGCCAGACAGAGAGAGACATAGAGACAGAAAGCGAGAAATCACCCCCCAGGGGGGATGGTCACGCCGCAATCCCCTCTCCTCCATTCTCCTCTCGGGATCTTGGGCACGCACGCACACGCACCCGGCGTGAGTTTTTTAAGCCACCGGGTCTGGGACAGGAACCGCGGGCGACTACGTGGGAATCCAGCGACATAGCCATTACGCTAACTGCTGGTTCCCAAGACTGAATTCTTTTCTAAAAGGATTTCACATTTGCCTACCTGAAACACTTTTTAGTTTTTGGACATATTTGTTCAGAATGTATCCTTGTGGGAAAATACTGAAATTGTCACCCAGTTCTTCCTCTGGTAATATATTTCATAAATAATTTCCAAGGATGGATGTTACATTTATTTTTTAAAGATTTTTTAAAATTTAACTTTATTGATTTATTATTCTTTTCCAGTATGATCAGAAAGAGACAGAGAGGGAAACTTAGAAAGCAAGTTACCAGGTCTAGGACTTGAACCATGGTCAGCATCCTCAACCACCAGGCCACCTGCTGGCCCTGCATTTATTTTGTAAATCCCAAGGTGGCTCGGTTAGACTTGTTATCTTAGTTGTAGTTTGTGCACTCAGTTTTGCCTGGCCTGTCACTCAACAATACCCTACTAGAATGGAAGCTGCATGGAAGCGGGACTTTGAGCACCATGGTATTCCCATCTACTATCGTGCCCAAAGTGGCTAGTAAATAATTTGTTGAATTAATAAATAATTAGTTGAGCCATTCTATTTTATTTTTTAAAGAATTTTTTATTTAACATTTATTTTAGTTTGACCAGGGGTCTGGGACTTGAACTGTGGTTGGCCACGTGGGAGTCCAGCATCCTTAACCACCATTCCACCTGAACCATTGTTTTCAAACTTTTCAAATATAGCAGAACTGGGCCTGCCCATGGCCTGCAGGTTAAGGCAGCTGGATCCTATATAGCTGACCGTATGGTTTGAGCTCTGGACCTGGTGACTTGAAAAACATACTGAAAGTGAATGTGGTGTGCCCAACATCCCCAAAGCAGGGAGAAACGGAGAAGGAACTGCGGTGTGACCATGCCCCACAGGGGTACTTTCCCTGTCTCCAACGAGTACACGTGCCCTCTAGGAAATAAAAACAAAAAGTAGAACCCTTTTGTTGAAAGAATTCTTATATAGACCAAGAGCACCAATATATAAAAGAGATAAAAGTAGATCCGCTCTACTACACAAGAGTGAGGCGTGAAGCCCTGTCTACATGTAACATGTATATAGATCCAATATTCATGGGAAAAAAGAAAAAGCAACCCAACGACTCTTAAAATTTGGAGTTTGTAGAACAATTTGAATAGTCCTTTTGGAAAAACAAAATCTCTGTCTAGGGTAAGACAGTGCATAACTTGGGAGTCTTTTGGGGTTACTGCTCATGAAACTGACAAAAGCGTAACAATTCCAGGGTAAGAGAATTACCACAACCAGTTTCTTCAGGAACATAATGGGAATGAGAGTTACTAAGGAAATTGTGTTCTGTTGTTTCCAGGCTTATCCACAATGTAGCACTAGGTAGAGTGAAACTTTTGGCGTGGCAGACAGGAGTTCAAATCCTGGGCTGTCATTTAATCACTATATGAGCCTGAGTCTCACTTACAATATGGTGACTATCCTCTACCTACTTGAAAGGATCATGGTGGGGATTAAACGAGACAATGATCACACACAGGGTTTGTTACATTACAAGCACTTAAAAAGTGGAGGTTATTAGATAAGGGGTCAAGGTTCTCAAGTGACCTCTTTCTCACTTTCCCTTAGGCCTTAGTGGTATCAGTTGCTATTTTTGTATTAAATACTTTATTCCAAACTATTAAAATATGAGTGAAGTCTATGAAAAAAATTCCTTGAAATTTAGAGGCTGAAAACTCAGTTTTGAGCACATTTCCCTATTTTAAAATAAGCATGGCACTGGTTTGTAGCTTAGAGTTGCTCTTTGAGTTGGTGTGGTCAAGTGAGAGGGCTAAGTTCCACGTGGACGTTGGTCAGCATCTGCCCATCACTTAGAACACAAGGCTCATCTCAAATTCCAACTGGGATGCTTCGTGGGACTCATTTACTTATACCCCAATTGGTTTTTTTTTTTTTTTGAGAGGTTTCTGCTATATGGCGCATGTGCTTGCCAGAGACAGAGAGACAGAAAGTGAGAACTCACCCCCCAGGGGGATGGCCATGCCGCAATCCCTTCTCCTCCATTCTCCTCTCAGGATCTTGGGCACGCACGCACACGCGCCCGGCGTGAGTTTAAGCCACCGGGTCCGGGACTCGAACTGTGGCTGACTATGTGGGAGTCCAGCAACATAGCCATTACACCTGCTGGTCCCTCCCTCCCAATTGTTTATTAATGTGCCTGTGGACAGAAGGCTCACTAGACTTGAGGACTCAGGGCTCATTCTATCTGCTGGCTTTACTTCAGAAATTTTAGTCCTAATCATAATTATTCTTGAGTACATTAAAACCAGTAATTTATGGTTTAAAGTTTTAATTGCACTGATCTACCATAAGAACTGAAAGGCAGCTTTTTGTATCTTTGCTTTAATGCAGAACATAATAAATGAAAGTAGCTATCCAAATGACAAGGAATTCTCCTATAGGTTAGAATAACTCTAAAACACACCATTACTGACAGAGTGCAGACTTAATCCTATTTTTTGGTGACTTCACTCTGACTCACGGCATTAAATTTCACCTATAAAGATGACTATGAAGTTTTTATCTGTAGCTCAAACCTCTCCTCCCAGCTCTAGACTTCCATGTACAACTGCCTACTTGACATCTCTGGCTGGACGTCTAATGGATATCACTACCCAAAACGGAACTTCTGAGCATCCCCCAAACACCTCCCAAGGGCTTTCCAACTGGTTAAACTGCTTGGGCCAAATACCTTGCGGGCATCCCTAACTTTTCTTTTTCTACATCTACTATGCAAACTCTGATGGGTTTCTTCAAAATAAAAACAGAATCCAACCACTTCTCACAACCACCTTTGTCACTATTACAGTCTCTTACTTGGACTGTTGCAATTAATTTCCTAACTGGGCTCCCCCTGCCGTCTGTTCGAAATACTTGAATCAGAGCGAGCCTCTTCAGATCATGACCCTCCTCTGCTCTGAACTCTTCTGAAGCATGAGAAAAACCGATGTCGTTATGGGACCAGCAGTTAGCATAATGGCTATGTCGCTGGACTCCCATGTAGTCAACCATGGTTCAAGTCCCGGACTTGGTGGCTTAAACTCACGCCGGGCGCGTGTGCGTGCGTGCCCAAGATCCTGAGAGGAGAATGGAGGAGAAGGAATTGCAGCGTGGCCACTCCCACCCCCCACCCCGGGGGGGTGAAGTTCTTGCGTTCTGTCTCTGTCTCTTTCTGGCGAGCGCACATGCCCTATAGCAAAAACCTCTCCAAAACAAACAAAGTTGTTAAAATCACCTACCAGCTGGCATTTCATAGAAAGTGGAAAAATATGGAAGAGTTACTGCTAAGCAAAGCAAGCCAGACTATGAAAGAGAGGTATTGTATGTCCCCACTCAATATGTACCAAATGTTCCCACTCTGTGGCAGAAACTTAGTAACTGGAAGGTATAAAAGCACAGGTATGGAGCACAATGGTGATACTGGAGACAACGTGGGAGAAGGATGGGAAATGGGAGCGGGAGAGAGGGAGGCAATCAAGGGGAAGAGGATAAAACATTTAAGGAACCCAAGGAGGAAAGAAATCGATTGATTATAATGTGCACGGTGGTGTCTTTGACTGAACTAACATATAACGTATTCATGATGGGAAAATTCATTTGGTATGCTGTAATGACACACAGTGATTGCACGTTAAAAAAAAAAAATCACCCACCAGGCCCTCCATAAAGCAGCTCCCCATGACTCTGTCCTACCCTAACCCCTCTACTTTCCCTCCCACTCCAGCCACACTGCAATTCCTTTAGTACATACACTCCAAACCTGAGTCTTTGCAGTTTTTCTACCTAGAACATTTTAACTTCTAGTCTGAACAAACGTGAGCGCCTGCAAGCCTCTCATTGACGGCTCTACTTGACTGTTTCCTCCAGTCCCCCTGCTTTTTTTTCCCAAATGGCTATTATAATACATTTTAGAATTTATTTATTCTCTC
This sequence comes from Tupaia belangeri chinensis, assembly GCF_000334495.1. Lineage (NCBI taxonomy): Eukaryota > Metazoa > Chordata > Mammalia > Scandentia > Tupaiidae > Tupaia > Tupaia belangeri. The sequence goes on from NW_006160094.1 coordinate 1,645,557, forward strand.
CTAAAGAGATTACAAACTCCACAAGGGGAAGGATTTCTTTTGCCATGTTGTAAGACCTAAAATGATCCAGATGAAGTAGTTATCCAATAAATAGTTGTTGGGAAAAAAAAAAAAAAACCCAAAAAACTTAAGAGTGATCATTTCCCATTTCCACCCTGCTCCTCTTCTGGAATGATGGCAATTAAAGTCATGCAAAAGTTCTTGGGTTACAAATGAAAGCAAGAGACCACTACACATTAGTTTGTCAACATGTAATGCCCTGGGTTTATTTTGTGAGAATTCTATCACAATTTCTCCAGGTGGGATTAAAAACCTTAAGGATAATGTATGCCATTGGACTGGGCATTCAGACTTCGGTACTGACGAAGCACTAGTAGTAGTCTGTTAAGTACCGTTCTCTTCACAGAAGAGAGGTCAAATATTTCCAAAGGAAGGCACCCGATATTTGTGGTTCTGGCCTTGCAGCCTTCTGGAGAATCGTAAAAGGAAAAAAGCTGGCTGGCTGTTTTTAGAAACTGGAATGATGATACACGTACAGCAATTACTGCATTCTTCTCCCTTATATCCTTTTTGTAAGAACAAGTAAAGAATGAAGTCTTTTAAACAATTCGACAATAAAAAAGTACAATTTTTTTTTGTGCTAAAAAAAAGGGCAAGACAACATAAACTCCAGTTGTAAGGACTCCATTTGCATACTTGATTTAACACTTTTTGGCGTGGAAGGAAATGGGACTACTGGGCTGTTTGCAGAGCAGCAACGTAACATTAGTGCTTTAAGTACCAGAAACCACCCACAGCGGCGTGGGCACGTGGGGATGGGAAGATTCAAGAGACTTCATTTTTAGCTTGTTACTTGTCCTAATGATAGTAGACCAGGAAGATCCCCATTTAACAGTACATTCCCCATTTTTAAAAAAACTGATGCCTTTTTTTTTTGTAAAATTCTGTATGTATGTCACCATTTTTTTTTTTTTTCACATGATACACAGAAAACTCAAGGACCCAGAGGGGAACCAAGTTATGTTATACCATTTACAAAATACCAAGGAGTCCACAGCTACCTAACACATTTACTACAGCACAGGAACCAATGAAGGTACAGTGTACAAAAACTGTAAACACGGCACAATAAATAGATAAAACAGCAGGTCCCGCACCATGCACATGATGTGATGACACTCCATCGCTATACAATCTCACATCTCACACTCTGTTGCAGTTGATTTCCCTCCCACCCCCCACCCCCAAGTGCAAAGCATCACAAATGAACATTTCTGTATTCAAGTAACATATATACAAGGGTATTACAAATATGCAGTACTGTACAGATAATTGCTGTATTCTTAATTTACAGATGTTGATTTTTTCCTATTAACAGTAAGAAAAGAAAAGTTGAAGCATGAGAGATGAGCAATGCTGTCAAGTCCCCACAGCTGCCACAGAAACGCATGTGCTGCATTCCATCCTCCCTTGCATTCAAAATGCTACTGATGCATAGCACCTAATCAAGTCCCAGGTTGCAGTTCCACTCCCGAGGAAGCTACGTCACCTCCATCGCTACTGTATTGTCTGCTATGTTGTTCAGTGCTGGCTTCTCCGATTCATGATTTTCCCTGTTGAAATAAAATTCAACCAATTACTCATCTACAACATACAAACTAAACTGAGCAAATGAAGACTATCTTCCCCATAAAAAGGTTGAATTATTTTTAGTAACAGGAAGACATCTGTTTCTTTTGGGACAAGACAGCAAGGAGAGCAGTATGACCCTCTACTAGGAGGAACACACGATCAGAAGTCGGGTGGATATGACTATGAACTCCGTGGTCAGCTGTATTACCCAAGACCGTAGCAGCATCCCAGCAATCTAGACACGTCAAAAGCACAGAAAGAATCCCCAAGGCTTCAATGTTCTTTAAGAGTTAAGGGACAAAGGTGACTGAGGTTCACGGCAGTGCTTTAAGTCAAGGCGTGACTAGATGGAGCACTGCCCAGGTCAGTACGGAGCTGGTAATGGGAACGCGAGGGCTATGGTTGTTCTAGCAGCCAAACTGCTGAGCCTCCTTGGAAAAGTCTGTTCACCTTCCTGGATCTCAGTTTCCTCACTTTAGAAACAAAGGGACAAGTGATCTAAAATCCCCACACACTATGAATATCCTAGGCTGTACAATTCGACAGCAGTAAGAACTGCTGTGTGTGTGCAAGTCAGAAGTACAGTGGACTGACTGTGACTAGCCCCAGGACACCAGCATGGAAGGACGGTACTGAGCAGGCGATGACGACTAGGTTGTGGGCCATGCGGCTCCGTCGTAGTGAATGGCAGACCACACACACGTGGCCCCACGAGCCTAGGTATGTAGGTGGCCAAGCCATCCGGGTCTGCGTGAGTACACGCTATGATGCCTGCATGACGACAGACTCGAAAGCTGCGTTTCTCAGGACATATTCCTGTCGCTAAGTGAGGCATGACTGGACTTAAGTTCAAAAGCAGACAGGACACTTAGGGCAACATCTTACTGGTACAAATTCTGCTGTCTGGGGCTACTCCTGACTGAGAAAAGTATAAAAGTCAGTCTGACGGCAGTCAAGGTGCTTCCCAGTCTGGCCTTTTGCCTTTCCAATTTCAACAATGAACATTCTGAGACCTCTAAAAAACCATTTTGCTTGTCAACTCCAAACACTTGCATTTCCTTGGCTTTGTTTTCACATAGTCACTCCACCAGCCTGAAATGCTCTTTTTCTGTCTCCTCTTTGCCCCAACTAGATACTACCCCAAATGATCAAGTCTCATTTAGTAGTGGACTTCCAGAATTACCCTGGTATGAAAAGATTTCTCCTTATACTGAGATAGCAGTCATCACCTCTACAATTAAGCTGACAAGGACACAATGTCTGTGGAGACCTCTTGAATGATTTTTCACCCATTAGCTACATATAACATTACTTTTCACACTTTTATTTTTTAAAGATTTATTTAATTTATCATATTTTAAAAATCTGACTAGAGAGAGACAGAGAGAGAAAGAAAAAATAAGAAGCAAGCCACCAGTCCAGGACTCGAATCACAGTCCGCCATGTGAGAGTCCAGCACCCTAACTACCATGCCACCTCCTGGCCCAATTTTCATACTTTATACTTGTCTTCTAACTAACTGAAAACACCTGTCTATCTCTGTTTTCCCCATAGGGAGAAAATTAATTACTATTAATATTTAAAACATAATGAAGTCTGAGAAAAATTAGAAACTGTCTAAATTCTAGATTGTCTTCTTGGATGGAAATTCAAGACAAGTTAGCATACAAAGTCAGTCTGATTAAAGTTGATGCAGTATGAATACTATAACTCTTTACATTATTTACATTACTAAGTAGAGCCTGGCAATTCTAGCTGTGGAACAAACTGTAAACCAAACAAGCATTCTAAAGAGTACTGCTTCCACCCAAAGGCGGAAGAAAAAGGAGGGCATTAGAAGCTACTATTATACTAAGAAAGGGACATCGAGATAGTATACGCAATATTTACTATCGCTAGTTAGTTTGCATTCTCAATTAACTGAATTATAACATTTATTTAGGGTCCAACAGGTGGCATGTTGTTTGGGGCGCTGGACTCCCACATGGCAGACCATGGTTCGAGTCCCAGACCTGGTGGTTTACTTTCTCACTTTCTATTTCTCTTTCTGTCTGTCTCTGGTCAAAGATGGAGTAATGGTTATGTCACTGGACTCCCATGTAGCAGACTGTGATTTGAGTCCTGGACCCAGAGGCTTAAAACTCTCGCTGGGCACTTGTGCATGCATGCCCAAGATCCTGAGAGGAGAATGGAGCGGAAGGGATTGCAGGGAGGCCATCCCCCATAGGGGTTTGTTTCTCGCTTTTTGTGTCTCTCTCTCTGGTGAGTGCACATGCCCTCTAGCAAAAAATCTCTTTAAAAACAAACAAGGGCCAGGCAGGTACTGTGGTCGCTAAAGGCACTGGATTCCCACATGGCTGACCGTGGTTCGAGTCCCAGATCTGGCAGCTTATTTTCTCTTTTTCCCTTTCTCTCTCTCTGTCTTCCTCGGGTCAAAATTAAAAAATAATAACAAATGGAATTAAATAATTCTTTAAAACAAACAAAAACTAGTAACCAGTAAAATTAAGTAAAAATTCATGTTTAGTTCTTAAGTAATCAGTTCTTGTTATACATTTTTAAAATATAAAATACATAAAATAAAAAGCAGAAGACACAAGAAATAGGTAGAGCAACAACAGAGAATTTAAGTTAGAGCTTGTAATTTTCAAACATTTGACTTAAAATATATGGCTTTAAATAACTACTCACCTTGGAACTGAATCGACAGAAGATGAAGATGGAACCTTGGAAACTTGACAGTTTGCCGCGGCAGCCAGCTTTAAGGCAGATGATGGAACAGCACTTAAAGTCCTAGGTATATGTCGTGCATTTATTGGGGCAATAGAGTTTACGGTGGCAACTGATGAAGGTACAGTCAATCGAATGTTGTTCCCGATCAGAACCTGAGTTGTTGCAGAATTGGCAGCAGTTACTTGATGACCCAGTGCACTGTGGGAACTTGAAGTCTGTGTGATATTTGAAGGCTGTAACAACGCTGAACCTGCTGTTGATGGACTTGTGTGTACGAGTGCTGTTGGTGTAGTACTACTGAGGTGTAAGCCCTTGTACACTCCTAGAGAGAAAAAGAAAGACGGTCTAAACCACGTGAACCTTTGCTGTCTGCATCATAAACACACATGGATAAATATAATCAGAACAACCGAAATGTCTTTATCCTCACCTGAGGCTGGAAGGACGCCATTCACCCCAATTCCAAGCACCACATCATCCTTCATCTTGAATCCCATCAGTTGTTCTGATGTCACCAAAGCAGAAGCAGCAAATTGAGCACTAGCAGAATCCAAAGTCTTAGAAACAAAACCCTACAAAGAAAGTACAAAAAAACCCCAAATCAGTATGACTTCATCTCAAATTAATATTAAAGCTATACTGGTATACCAAAATCAGCTTGAATATAAATGAAAATGGCAAACCACTGAAATCTCTTCATCTCTTTCATGGCCTTAAATTTGAGGAATGAAAAGTAATACTCTAACTCAAGGATTAAGAAGTTTGATCTTGCTATGTGACAATACATAATATATACAAGTCCATTACCAAAATAAGCCTTCTGTAATTTAGAAACAGGAAACCTCTAACACAAAATGTTGGGCAAGAAATATGCCATTAACTATTTCAGTGATTTGCAAATAATACAATGAATGAGTATGTAAATGTCTCTTACATGACTTAACACATGCACACATAGACACACACAACCAAAGACACCCCTGAGATAGTGAGATAACTTATCTTTAGAAATGGAAGTAACACAATATCACATCATAATTTAGCCTAAAAATTGAGAGGCACCTTGAATAATTTTTAAAAATGAACTTTTCTTGTGGGATTCAAATCTCAGCCTCTGAACCCTATATGTGTTTAAATGGCAACCATTTATCATGCTTTAGGTTTAAAAGTGATCTCTTCCCACAGTAAAAAGAGGTTATTTTGGTATAATTCTAAAAAAATCTTAGTAATAATGACAATGCCCAAAATACTAAGTAAAACTGAGTGGGGTTAAGGTAGGTATTATTAACAGACTACAGAACAGATTTGAAGACAGTGTATCCAACCGCATTCAACTACGTTTTTCAGTTTTACTTTTTAAAATAGGGAGCAGAAGCAAGAGCTTCCATACTCACCTGTAACGTTCTTTCTAAACCCTGTATATTCAGGCGAAAGCCACTTTTCTGCTGGTTAGATGCAAGGTTCTATGACAACAGTTGGTAATTAGAGATGAACTCTGGTGGGAAACAATGAGGGATAATCATAAGACAGACAAATCCCTCACCTGTGAAGTGTTGGTGGAGGAATTACTATTTGCTTGCTGTTGCTGAATTTGTGCAAGCTGCTGTTTCTGCATTAGTGCCAGTTGCTGCTGATGTTGCTGGTATTGTTCGGCTGTAAATGCTGAACATAAAATAAGGAAACACTTGATAAAAACGCACAGGTATCACCTAAATCTTGCAATACTAAAACAGATGTAACATTAAAACGATTTGTGCAAAATTAAAGCTTCAATTCCAAATGGAAATTCCAACAGTTTTACGACCACATTTATCAAGAGTGGCTTGAATGTAAAGAAAAGAAAATTAAGCTTCTTGAATTAAACATAGGAAAGAGAACTGCTCACTTCCCAAGGTTCAACACCATTATTTCTGTAAAGCTGTGACACTTGTGCCGAACAGTGTGGAAAGGCAATAGCAGCTTTTTAAAGGCAGAGAGCTGGAATTTAGCCTTGCAAGGAGCTTGAGAAGAACTCTGGTAATCAACATTTGATTTCTATTTTACCCATAGGACCTTCTCAAATACATTCAGATGATCCCTAACAGTTCTGTGTATACATTCTAAATGTTCTACATATTTTCTAATTCAGTCATTACAAAAACTTCCTCTACATGAAAGATGAGATTGTTGGTTTATCACCTCTCTCTCTCTCTTTTTAAGAACTCATCCTTTAAGTTTAACAGGAAGAAAAGATTCTCCAATGTTAAGGTTAATTAATTTTCCCCACCCAATTAACCCACCTGGAAAAAATCCAGTCAATAAGAACGGAGTTGTTTATGTTGATTTACTGTACAGAATGATGTCTGAGGAAAGACACTGTGTTATGCTACTTATGTTTGTCTATGGAGAGCTCAGTTCTAAAAAAAACAAACAAAAAAATGTTCATTTATTACCCCCCAAAAAGTGTGTGCAGTTTTTAAAAAGGAAACCTTTTTCTTTTTTTAGCCAATTAAAAAAAAAGGAAAAAAAAAGCACATATAATCACAATATATCTAACTTTAGAGGCTTCTTTAAGAAGCCTGAGAAAGCCTGTGATGCTTGAGCAAGAATCATTTTAAAACAAAACAAAACAAAAAAAAGAATTATTATCATGCATCCCTGGTACCAGGGGATCTATAAATCATGCAAATTTCCCAAATCTGAAGTTTGATGTTTTAGAAATATTGTCACCTAATTTGTTGTTGTTTAGCTGATAATTTAGGTAGAGTATCACCTAATCAAGTTTTGTAATTTTTACTTATAATCACGAAGAATCTTTATCTCCAAGGATACTGCTTCTGCCTGGTATAATAGAAAATGTTTAGGTACAAATTCTACCATATTTTAAATGGATCAGAATTACCATGAAATAATATTCAAGAAAACTTTCCAAGTGACTAGGTTCTTACACGTAAGCTGAACTAAGATCCTGGGCTACAGGGCAACAAAGCAATTTCTTGTGAGAAAAAGTCTACCACTGATTTTCACTTGGCATCTGTCCTTTGATGAATTCCTCTTCCTGCTACATTTGTAATCACAGATCCTACAGGGAAGGAATGTTTTTGGTAATAGATGATACCTAAATATTTACATAGAGGTAACTTTCTATGAAAATAATCATTTCCATAAATATAAAATAAATGATCAAATCTTGAAGAAAACCTGCAATAATGAATGTTGTCCTAAAAGTTCATAATTGATACAATTTTACTTTTCTTGGAGAGGTTTTTGCTATAGGGCACGTGTGCTCGACAGAAAGACAGAGAGAGACAGAGAGAGCTTGAGCAAGAATCATTTTAAAACAAAACAAAACAAAAAAAAGAATTATTATCATGCATCCCTGGTTACCAGGGGATCTATAAATCATGCAAATTTCCCAAATCTGAAGTTTGATGTTTTAGAAATATTGTCACCTAATTTGTTGTTGTTTAGCTGATAATTTAGGTAGAGTATCACCTAATCAAGTTTTGTAATTTTTACTTATAATCACGAAGAATCTTTATCTCCAAGGATACTGCTTCTGCCTGGTATAATAGAAAATGTTTAGGTACAAATTCTACCATATTTTAAATGGATCAGAATTACCATGAAATAATATTCAAGAAAACTTTCCAAGTGACTAGGTTCTTACACGTAAGCTGAACTAAGATCCTGGGCTACAGGGCAACAAAGCAATTTCTTGTGAGAAAAAGTCTACCACTGATTTTCACTTGGCATCTGTCCTTTGATGAATTCCTCTTCCTGCTACATTTGTAATCACAGATCCTACAGGGAAGGAATGTTTTTGGTAATAGATGATACCTAAATATTTACATAGAGGTAACTTTCTATGAAAATAATCATTTCCATAAATATAAAATAAATGATCAAATCTTGAAGAAAACCTGCAATAATGAATGTTGTCCTAAAAGTTCATAATTGATACAATTTTACTTTTCTTGGAGAGGTTTTTGCTATAGGGCACGTGTGCTCGACAGAAAGACAGAGAGAGACAGAGAGATAGAAAGCGAGAATTCACCCCCCCGCCCTAGGGGGATGGCCACGCCACAAAACCTTCTTCTCCATCCTCCTCTCGGGATCTTGGGCACGCACGCACACGTGCCTGGCGTGAGTTGAAGCCACTAGGTCTGGGACTTGAACTGTGGTCAACTACATGACCAGCGACAGAGCCATTATGTCAACTGCTGGTTCCCCATTACCTCATATTTAAAAAAAAAAAATCTATAAAATGCAATTATTTAAACCTAAATACCTAAACTTATCAGGCACTTTTGCCAGTAGGTTCTTGAGATTTATACTTCTATTTCCTAAGTTTGAGGGTCTTGTTTAAATCTTGCCTTTTCTAGTAGGGAATACCAGTAAACTTTGTTTTTAATAAAAGATCACTTAATGGAAGGTCAGGTCAATCAGTTAGAAAAAGAACAATGTATCCTTCAGTGAGGATATGTATACAAAACTTTGTGCGAATGAAAATAGTCCTTTGTAGAAATTTATTGGTGCTTGTGTATTTTAATTAAAAATTCAGTGATCATTGAAATCAATGAGTAAGCATTTTTGCCCCCATTTCAATTAACATCTCAATCCTGGATCTCTAAGAGTTTTGTGAATTTGGTTTTCTAACAACTGCTAATTTCCTACTGACAGAAATTTAGAAATAAAAGCGCAACTAACATGTTAGATGATTACTCAACGTTTTTAAGCCTGTTTCTTAGATATCACCATACTCCAGAGTATAGTATGAGATTGTCCCTGGACATCTTTGGTAAATAAAAGATACGTGGTAACAGCAGGAAATGCCTTAGGTTTAGTGGCCAACAGACCTTGACTTTTTGTTAGTCCTTGGCTCAATCATAACTAGCTAAATATTCTTGGGGAATTTATTTAACTTCTGGGACTCAATATCTTCATCTAAAATGTTAAAGAGATTAAATGAGGGGGTCATTAATGTCCTTTCCAACTATGAGATCCTAAGATTTTCTTTCTGAGAGGCTGGCAGGTGGCATGGTGGTTAAGGCTCCAGACTCCCACATGGAGTGGGACCGTGAAGTTTACATCCCGGACCTAGAGGCTTGCTTTCTTACTTTTTTCCTGTTTCTGGCCAAATTTAAAAATAATAAAGAAATAAAATAATTAAAAAAATTATTTTCTATTCTGAGAAAATAAAATGTGAACCCAGAAGAAGGCTGTGTTAATAAGTAGGAAGCTTAGACAAAGATAAGGTAGGAAATTAGGGCGAATACAACGGGTCTGGGTTTTATATTATTATTCATACAGGAAAACCACGAAGCCCGCAGGTCTCTAATCCATTATAACTGTAACCAAGTATTAATGGAAAAAGTGACCATATCTTCCCTCAATCTCTGTAAATGGAAAGAGATAACACGGTCGAAAGTTTTTGGAGGTATGTTTATCTCCACAGAGAGCGGGACTCAAGTTTGTAATTCACACAGAGATGGGCAAAATGGTTATTGTAGACAAATGACCAAATTTAGAATCAGAACCATTTCACGGAACCAAAAGAAAAAAAAAATGAGAGAGCAGTTGGGAGAGATTTTTGCTTTCCTTTTCTACAATTCACACTAAAGAAGAACCTTCCATTTGAGGTCACAGATATTTAAGAGTAGAAGGGGGAAATACCTAATCAATGAGATTTTAAACTTAAAAACAAACAGGCAACAATTCTAATTTAGATTTATTATTATTTACAAGAAATACTCAAATCTTTTGTGTACCAATGGTATGAATCAAATGCTTAAAAAAAATTAAAAAACCCCTAACAGTCTAGGCTGCTCAGTTCCACAAGGCCAACTGCATGGTTCCAGTCCTGGACCCTGCAGTTTGAAAGTCTGTGTGTTTGCCCAGAATCCTGAAAGGAGAAATGGAGGGGAGGGGATTGTGGTCTCACCACCCCTCATGGGGGGTGATTTCTCATTTTGCTTTTCTGTTTCTTAAAAAAATAAGTCATGGGAACCAGCAGATGGCAGAATGGCTACATCTCTGGACTCCCTGTAGTCGACAGTGGTTCAAGTCCCAGACCCGGTGGCTTAAACTCACACTGGGCACGTGAGTGTGCATGCCCAAGATCCTTAGAGAAGAATGGAGGAGAAGGGATGGCCGGGGGGGGGGTGATTTCTCACTTTATGTCTCTCTCTCTCTGTCTCTCTGTTTTTCTGGTGAGCACACACGCCCTCTCCAAAAAAAAGGTCACATGCAAATGTGATTACAAGCTAAGAATGTTTAGCTGGGAACTTAGGGGAAATAGCATTACAAAATTAGTTACTGGAAGGACACTATACTGCTGGTGAGTGAACAAATTTCCATGGACAAAACAAGAACCTATGGGTTTAAATGTAAGGAGGCAACAACTTCTGGTTCAAACGGACAAACTTTCTCCACATATAAAATAGCTTGAGCACAGAGCTGCTGAATTTTCCCTCACTAGGAAATGTTTAGGCACAAGTAGGAAACTACTTTTGATTTGGTAACGATTCTCTGGGATAGGAATTTGGATGAAATAGCCTAGACTTGATGACTGTACTTGTTACCCAGGTAACACACGGTGTGGGCACTGGTCCCTGGAACAATCAAAGGACTGGGGGTGGGGAGGTTCATAGGCATTTAGGGGGGGGAAAAAAAAAAACCCAGAAAATTTAGCTAGAGAAGATGTAGTCTAGATTACCAAAATGTATTTCTGTTAAAAACAAACAAAATAGGGACCAGCAAGGTGGCGTGGTGGTTGAGACGCATGGCTGACTCTGAGGTCTGAGTCTCAGACCCTGAGGCTTGAAAAACATGCCAGGACAGGGCCGGCAGGTGATGTGGTGGTTAAAGGCGCTGGACTCCCACATGGCCAACTGTGGTTCAAGGAATCTGGTGGCTTGCTTTCTCACTTTCCCTCTCTCTCTGTGTCTGTCTGATCAAACTGGAAAGTAACAATAATAATAAAGTTAAAATAATTCTTAAAAAGAAAAACATGCCAGGTGTTGGTGCGTGCATGCTCCAAATCCCGGAGGAGAACAGAGGAGAAGGAATTGCAAAGGGCATCTTCTGGGGTGGGGGGGGGAGAGAGTAATTTCTCACTTTCCCTGCTGTTTCTCTCCAGGGAGCACACATGCCTTATTGCAAAAATCTGTATCTATTTATCATCTATATAAACTAAATTGAAAAAAACAAACAAAAGGGAAAATCCCCAAACGTTTATTTATTTATTTTAAAAGGTTTTTGCCATAGGGTGCGTGTGCTCTCTGGAGAGAGAGAGATAGAGGGAAAGTGATAAATCATCCTCTGGGGGGGTGGTTATACTGCAATCCCTTCTGGTTTTCCTTTTGGGATTTTGGGCCCACGCAAACAAATGTGTCTGACAGGATTCTCAAGTCACTGCGTCTGGGACCTGAGCAGAGGTTGGCCATGTGGGAGACCAGCGCCGTAACCAACACGCTGGTCTCCCAGATGCCTATTTTTTAAAAGATACTTCCGTATTAGAATTTCTCTGAGGTTCTACAAACACAAGAGATGGGTGTGACTGTCAGATGAGGTGTATGTGGAGGAGTGGGGCCTAACAAAGGACATTTGGAGAAGGGATACGGAGGTAGAACATTGATGGGATGGGGAAGTTGGTATCAGTTGAAGATATTTTGATCAACGGGACTGGGGAGAAATGTTCACACATTGAAATGCTCACATTGTAAGCTAGACAATGTGATTGAATGTATATACAAAAAAAAGAAATAAATTAAAAAAAAAACAAAGTATACAGGCAGAATATTATCTTAATGTAAGGGAAAAAAGTAACTTAGAAGAAATGTAAAAGGACTCTTCATTCAGGTAAAGTATAATCCCCTAATTAGTAAGCTTGATTGATACAGTTTATCAGCTACCTAGAAATCCAATTTAAAAACAAAAGGTTGCTGTAATTCATTTGGTGGCCAGTTAGGAAGTTAGGAGCAGACTGAGGCACCTGGCTGTTAACGACTTGAATGTGAGTGACATTACTGCAAGTCTAACAGGACTCGCAGCTTGAGTACCCTTGCCCTTCACTATACAGCTGGGCAGCTACTTGTGTATTTCACTCCAGGTGCTTCTCCAGACTCTGTTATGAGTGTTACATGACAAATCCAGTTTGTACAGTAAGAAATTCTGAATTTTGAGATGCATCTGAATAAAGACTAAGGCCCTACAGATTTATAAAATTTAACAATTAAAATTACCAATGCTTAAATACAGAGTCCCTTTTCCATAGTTAAGATTAAGATTTTATGTTACCAACTGAAGCTAAATGCACTTAGCTGCAGATATCAAGACTTAGCCACGTTATCTCCTCTTTCGCTTATGGAAATCAACGTCTTTGATGCCGATATGTGAAATTAAAAAAAAAGACTTCCGCAGCTGATGAAATCTCATTGGGAACTATGAATTCAAATCCTGACCCTACCAATGAGGTTTAAAGATCACTTTTCTATGTTTTCAGTCTTTCTGAACTATATCCTATGCAAATAAATAGTAAACACAAAATTTTTGAAGGTGCTTTTGTAGATTAAAAAAAAAAGATATTGTATGTAGAACATGTTCAAACCACAGACTAATTAAAGATTACTGAAAACAAATAATTTATCCTTAAGAATAAAAACCTTAAGTACACAAAGAGGAAGTCTGTCCAGGCTCCTCGCACTGTTATTCTTCTGCACAAACCTAGAGGGCCACGCACTTCCACAATACCTGACTCACACGTCTGCCTAACCCCATGTGGATTCCCAGCAACGAAGGTGGCAAACACAGGAAAGCAAGTAAAGAAGATGCTGAGCCGCTGAAAGAGAGACTATACAGTCAGCGCGTGAGCCCTGAGCAGAGACTGACTATGGAGCAGAGGAAGCCGTATCCCGCGTGGCTGCCCAGGGCTTGAGGCCTGCCCCAGCGGCTAGAGACACATGCTGAGTATCCATGGCCAGCATCCTGATGGGACGGAGAACTGGAGGAAAAAGGATTACTGTGTGACTGGGCCCCATTGCGGGGTGCTTGCATAAACTCTCACCTTCTTGCTTTCTCTTGCATGCACTCATGCCTCTGGCATTATAAGAAGATTGGTGTGTAAAAGGTTTATGCACTTTAAAATGGAAGGACCCTCGATGTCTTTATTTGGAATATCCTACTTTAAAACAAATACACAGGCCTCTTTAGATGATTATTTGGAAAGGGAAAAATCAGCACATAGGGCATCACTCTGCTCAGAATAGGTATAAATATTAAAGTTAGTATTTATAACAATGATTAAGTTATAGAAAATGGCAAAACATAACCCATATGTTTGGCATATGCAGCACCGAAGTCCATAGGCTGACTCATACCCTACACAGGGCCCAAGTTCTAAAGGCAGTGTAGCCACAGTTTCTTCAGATTGTGACTTGATGGGTACACTTCTCTTTCGGCAAGCCAGCCCAGCACAGTCAGTTTTCCTCTGGCATCAGACTAAACCAGAGTTTCTTTGGTTCACAACCAGATGAAATAGTTTGGTTTGTATCAGGTGCTTTGCCATATGAAAAAAAAAAAACATGTATCTTAAATGCTCTGGGAGGAGGTGGGAGGTTTAAGCTATGAATCAAGGGCAATGTAGGCACTGAGAACAGAAGAGGAACAAGGTTCACGTCTTCCATCCCAGGTTCACGCTGGAGAACACGTTTTTATATTTATTTATAGACTTGTATTTAGAACCCTGTATGATGTTTGAGCTGCTAAATTATCTTTCTCTCCAGGAGGCTACAGGTGCTCTCAACTATGTAAAATGCACATATGACGTGTAATATACTTTATAGAACATTAAAAAGTAAAGCTTTAGGTCTCTGGAATAGACACAAAAACGAAAGAACAAAGTGCTACCCTGTAGCAGTCTGTAGGCATCTGTTCTCTATACAGGAAGATCCAAGAATAACAGAAAAACAAAAATAGATAAATCGTTCTTTTTAAAAAGTTGTATTACATATACAGGAGAAGGAAATGCTTAAGAAAAATGACGAAGTTATTCAAGGGTATATTTTTTAGCTGAATTTCTGGTAAACTTAACCTTTTAATGTTCTTTGGCAAACATAAAGCAAGTAAGATTTACAACTGATTTAGTATGCCTATTTAAATACGATTGCAAAACAGCTTATATTAAAAAGGCCACTGTAACATCCTTAGGGAAGTTATATACTTTGATTTCTATATTTTAAGCAGCAAAAGATGGGGAATTCATAGAACATGCTTATTTTCTCTAAGAGGTCTCACAGAATTTTATGTATCTTAAAAAGCTAAATTATCAGGGAAATTTTTTCTAAGTTTATACTTTAAAATCTCTATATTCCCACTACATTTAAGTCTTTCTTCATATTTGAAAGTTCTTGATTTTGATTTTTAAAACTATAAAAGCAAAGAAAAACTGGCTTATGGTGATAAGAATGCTAAAGTGAATGAGATTATAAATAATCTATTAGGTTTTAAAATAACAGGTTATCCTGTATAGTTGGTTTCTGAAATATAATTAAGAGCACATTTTCATATTTATGAAACATTTTTTTAGAGACAGTTTTAACTGCAACCCTTCCATATGAACAGGAAAACAATATATTTACAGTTCTTTCAAAATCTATATTTAAATTACACTTTATAAAAATCTGTAGTAAAATAGCTTCCAAAATAAATTTCTATAATCTATATGCTTCAAATAACAGATTTCTGCTTTAAAATAGAAAGCTAAGATTATATGAATATTTTAAGTAGATAGTATTTATTTTTACATTTCACAATGTTCCCATAATAATACAGTAGACAGTATCTGAAAATGTTTCCACAATAGTAGAACAGGGCCAGCCGATGGCCTGGTGGTTAAGACAGGTAGATCCCACATGGCCGACTGTGCAGAGGGAGCGTACATGGCCAAAAACCACCGAGGGGGGAGAAATGGAGAAGAAAGAATTGCAGCATGATCGTACCCCATAGGGGGTGCTTTCTGGCTTTCCCTCTCTGTCAGTTTGGCAAATTAACAAAATAAATAAATAAAAATAACCCTTTAACTTACATATTCTTTGAAAAACCAGTTTCTCTCATATAAATTATCGTGAATTATTGTGTCAGCATACAGGGGTATACATTTCTACTGACTTGCTGGTCCCTAGCGTTAAGCCAACAAGGTAAACCCCTAGAGAAGTGCCCAAGCACAAAGCACCACGGTTTAGGGTCTTTTTCCTTCTCATACTGTTTGAAAATATAACCAAATAATGAATGTGGTTTACTGACTGCATCCAGGCAACAAATATCATGACTAAAACAGTAATAAAACGCTTCTGCATTTTGGTATGTTCAAATGAAGACAAACACCTATAAATGCCCAGAGCAACAGGATTCCAATAAATACTCAGACCTAGGTCTTTTTATGAAAGTTCTTAGAGAAAAGGATTTTCAGCCATAAATGTAACAGATCACAAACTCAAAACAATGGATGAACCTGACATTTCTATAGGAATCTACTTCATAACAAATAAACGTACCGAAGTGTGCTGAACCACTGTTATTTTTACTTTGCGTAGAGGTACTGCATGTCTGGGTCCCAGGTTGTGCTGTTCCTGTTCGATTTAGACTCCTATATAATTTTCTACAGGAGAGTTCATCATTGTCACTGTCATGTAGGGATGGTGTCCGAGGCCTAAAATGCCGCCATCTACATGATTTGATATTGACTAGTATCTGACTGAGGTCTTTAGAGAAAGATTTGTCCGAGGTATTTGTTTCTGAGGTATTGGCAAACTGATTGACTGGAGAATGTTGTGGTGAGGAAAGCATTTCAAAATCCAGGTGGTGAAACACACTGTCATAGTCTGAATGAGCTCTGTCCAGTAAGACCCTATTAAAAACAAGACAGGAAACATGTATTTATAATAGCCACTCAAGAATTGTATTTAAAAAGGTTTTCTCCCCAGTCACTTTCCCAAAAAGCCAACTTATACTGAATATTCAAAAACTATAAAGTTGATTATTTCAGTATTTGCTATAACGGACTAAAATTTTTATTTTGATAATGGTTCTTGTATCAAACTGTTTTCTAGTCAACGACTTTCACTTCTACTGTAAAGCACTTAAACATTGTAAAATGCCACCACTATGTATGTTCTATATTTAAGCTAGAGCATCATGTTTTGGGGGAGAGGGAGGGGAAAAGCAACAGAAGGCATGTGAAACTTTATACCACTAAAATTTCTTAGAGACAAAATATTTGTGATCTACTATGTTAGAAAACATACTTTTGTGTTATTTACATAAACTACAAGGGACTCCATCTCAAAATGTTGGCATTGATTAATGCTAGTTACAGAATAAAACACAGCCAAAGGAGTTTTTACTACCACTGATGTCAACATGGTGATGGAAATAAACGGGACTAAACAAAGTCCATTTTAGTATTGATGAGAGGTAATTCTAAATTAATGTTTAAGTGCTAGTGATTCAGAATGAAAAAATGAAAGACACCTATGTATAGGCTATTAACTTATAAACTAAACTACGGAGCTTCTTCCTGGAAGCAGCTTGATACCATTATCAGCTTTGCCTTTAAATTTCTGTCAGCCTTCTACATGAGCACCTTTCCTCGTCTTTGCTTGTATATGTTCTACAATTTCTTTCTTCCCCAATACAGACAATTTCTCATAAAGGCAATTAAGAGCATAAAGGAATTCTATAAGATTTAAGCAAATAATAATTAGATTCTGAAAAGCTGGGAGGTTACGATGAGGTCATGTATGAATCCTTTTCACTGTCAAATTAAATAACCCATTATATTAATTAATTTGACAGTTCTTGGCTTATTTGATCCTTTTTCTCAGTCTCTCCCAGAACTCCTAAACACCTTTTTTTGTAGTTTTACTTTAACACAATGTGTGCAATGACTTACACTTGTCCACTTTATCTGCTGCCTTTACTCAGACATTTATGTTTGAGATAACGGATATGTGAATTATCTTGATTTTATCATTATCCGTTGTATTCATATACTTGAAAAAAAATCACACCATTGAATAAACATATTCAATTAGTAAGTGTTAATTAAAAAAAAATATTCCTTCAAAATTTATCTGAGGTCTTCAGTATTGGGAGAAAGGAGATCCACGAGGGATTCATCCAGGTTATGCATTATAAACTATGGTTGTTGGGGCCAGCAGGGAGCATGGAGGTTAAGGTGCTGAATCCCACACGCCTTAGCTTGTAAATCATGTCAGGTGTCTGTGTGTGTGCCTAAAATCCTAAGAGGAGACTGGAAAGGACACTTGGCCATCCCCCCAAAGGGGTGATTTCTCTCTCTCTTATAAGGGCATGTGCCCTTTAACAAAAAACTAAAAATAAAAACAAGCAAATGAATAAATAAACTATGGTTCTGTAGGAACCAGGAAGCAAAATAGCAAATATATTTTGGTCAACAAATCAGTTAAGAAGAGCAAGTGGGAACTAATGAGCTATTTAAAAGGACTGCCTTGGAACCAGCAGATGGTGTAATGGTTATGTCGCTGGACTCCTACATAGCTGACTGCAGTTCGAGTCCCAGAACCAGCAGCTTAAAACTCATGCCAGGCCTGTGTGTGCATGCTGCCCAAAATCCTGAGAGGAGAATGAAGATGTGATTGCAGCCTGGTCACCCCCAACAGGGGTGATTTCTTGCTTTCTGTCTCTCTGGTGAGTGCAGGTGCCCTATACCAAAAACACTCTCTTAAAAAAAAAAAGACCGCTTCATCTTACACTTTAGATTGAATTACTCTATTATATAAAAATATTTCTGTTGTAAGAATACAGAAATATCTTACCTTCCACCACGCCCAACCCGTCTTCGTGCAAATCCAATACACCTTTGGGGTACAGTGAGAGTAGTTAAGCAGTATCTATATCGCACATCCCCTAATCCTCCATCGTCAGGACTAGTCCAAGGCCAGTTGCCAGTTTGGTCTAAGTGAGGCTTAAAAAAAAAATCCAAATTATTTTATTATGTCAGTTAAAGGCAAACTGTATGTTATTTACAAAGAGTTGGAAACTTACAGCATAGTACTGACAGCCTGCTTTCCTACGGAAAGCAAAAGGACCATCAGGGTCATTCTCTTCCTCGGCTTCTGAAGAGCCAGACAAAACCTTCAAATAAAATAAACAAAGCAAGTCAAACATGTGACTCCCTCTACACTCCTCCGCCACATTCGTAGAGAAATTCCTGCGCTTACCTGGGACAGCGGCTCCTCATCTGAGCTGGGGAAGTCGTACTGGTTTAAGTCTTTCGCGTTGAAGACTGGCAGTGCAGCAGGACTCGTCTGCTGAGGAGCAGCGGCAGATGATGGTAAGACTTTGGGCTTCTTTTCATATTTCCGTTTTGGTCGGATAAGATCGGCTTTATCTTGCTGTACAAAGACATGAATTAATTATACACTAGAAACCACATTCAACAGACTTGCAGTTATGGGGAAATTTAAAAAGCAGCTTATTGCTATAATGAAGGCATTCCTATTCACGAGAGACACAGGAGTCTTACGTTGGGCCATCTTATCTTGTTGGTAACGTATTAGGAAATCTGGTCTCTGTGAAAGAAGAGCATGTGCTGGAACCTCTAAACAGAACCCTATAAACTTTTTTGTTTCAATTAGAGAACAGAAGTAATCCAGTTTCTGAAGCCCTATAACTGCAATTACTCCTGTCTCCTCATCTTAACTTTTAATAAAAATTTCTAGGAGAAGAAAGAGAATGTCTGCTCCTTATTCTCAAGAAGTAAATCACTGGGACCAGCAGTTAGTGTAATGGTTATGTCGCTGAACTCCCATGTAGTAGACCGCAGTTCAAGTCCTGGACCTGGTGGCTTAACCTCATGCTGGGCACGTGTGCATGCATGCCCAAGATCCCAAGAGGAGAATGGAGGAGAAGGGATTGCAGCGTGGCCATCCCTCCTGGGGGGTGATTTCTCACTTTCTGTCTCTCTGGGAAGCGCACGTGCCCTATAGCAAAAAGCTCAAAAAAAAAAAAAAAAAAGGGAAGTAAATCACTACAGGGAAAACAGTAATGAGAATAGTTTTACATACATAAAGCATATTACAGATAACAGTGGAAAGAAAGAAAGAAAGATAAATAATTTTTTTAAAAAAAGTAAAGAGCAGTAAGAATTTGTAACTGAACAATGAAGACTTTCGGGAGTGCTGAATTTTGAGCAATTTTAGAGAATACAGATATGTAATTATTAAATGGGAAATACTAGAATAAAATGCAAAGGCAAGAGTGACTGAGCTAATAGAACAAATAGAACACAACACATAGGAGAAATATGTATGGAAGATGATGGCGAAGGTTAAAAGAAGTGTGAATCTGATGTATGGGCAACAAGTTAGAAAAGAGATTATGGCATGTACTGTGGTTATGTAAATACCTTAATTATTTATGTTAAGTCTTATGTAGATGAAGGTATGGGTTTCTTGAGAAAAGTTAACTATTAAGCTATAAGTTATCTTTACCGTTTCTAATACTACAGAAGTTAAAATCTGTAGGACAGTTTTCAATCAAAAGCTGGCTGGCTATGGCAATGTGAAACATTTTTATCTATTGCTTCTGTTACAAGTTTAAGTCAAAAGCTTGCTCTTATTCAATTAAGTCTGGGATCCAATTACTCAAACTATTATAAAATATTATCAAGATAACAGAAACAGCTCCATTAACGATTCTATCTTGGAGAAATTTAAAGTAAAGTAGTTTTAGGTGTGAGGTCTCACACTTCTGGCAGGTAGAGAAGAAAGCAGAGTAGAATAACTAAAAGAGATCAATCTTTAATAAAAGCTGAAGGACAGCACTGAAGTAGTCTACATGGTGCAGGGTTCAGACAGGAGGACGACAGACTTAAAACTCCTGTCAGGGACCAGCAGATGGCGTAATGATTATGTTGCTGGACTCCCACACAGCTGGACACAGCAACTTAAAATTTACACTGGGTGCATATGCATGCGTGCCCAAATCCTGAGAGGAGAATGGAGGAAAAGGTACTGCAATATGGCCATCCTCTACCCCCACCCCCTGGGATGATTTCTCACTTTCAGTCTCTCTGTCTCTCCTGTGAGTGCACGTACCCTATACCAAAAATCTCTCCAAAACAAAGCAAAAAAACCTGTCAGTGGTTAAATCTGCATTGAATCTTAAAGGAATATTTAAGACTAATAAATAAGAAATGTAGGACATATGGGGCCAGCAAGTGGCATGGTGGTTAAAGGCATTGGACTCCCACTTGGCCAACCACGGTTCAAGTCTCGGACCTGGTGGCTTGCTTTCTCACTTCCTCTCTCTCTCTCTCTGATCAAACTGGAAAATAATAATGATAATAATAATAAATAAAGTTAAATAAAATAATTCTTAAAAAAAAAGAAATGTAAGACATAAAACAGTAAATATAAAATTTACATGTGTCTATGAGTTACATATCTATATAAATAAAATAAAGCAGTATCTCGAGCACAAACCTAATTTTCTAGATTACCAAAGAGAATATTTTTCTGCTGACTCTGCCCAACCACCCCCTTTTATGTAAAACTGCCCATGTTTTCTTAGAAAATGGTCCTGGCATTGTTCTAAACAAGAGGAAAGAGGTGCAGGCTGAGGAAGCCATTACTTTAACTAGTATGGCAAGTCGTTCAGTGAGGTTTGAAGGCCTGTGTCACCATAATTAAAAAAACAAACAGCAGAAACACCACATTAAACAAGACAGGAGAGAAAAGAAGTGATGGGAGACTCACGTGCTCCTCACACTGAACTGGTATGGTGAGTTCTAAGTTTCATGATAAATTTCATATAAACAATACATTAAAAAAATGTTTTTCCAGATGCATATTTTCCAAGAAGGTATCACTTACTTGCCTACTTTATTTCCCTCAGTTTCCCTTCATGAATTTTTCTCTCAACAATTTTATTCTTCATGAATTGTGAAGTATTTGTCCAATGTTTCCATTTCTAAACCATTATCTGTGTTATAAATAATTAAGAAGAGAGACCTCTATTCTCTCATATTTTCCCTTCCACTCCCATACTGATCTGTCCACCAAAAAAGGACAATCTTATCATATCAGAGAGGATTTCATTTTCTTCTTTCTAAACCTCCATATTTTGTGTGAATTATGTCAACACTTAACAATCCTACAACTAGTAAAATATTTTTCTTATGTTATACAGTAACAGAATCCCCCTTTCTAAGAGAAGGAAAACACAAGAAAAATAAAAATTATAAATTTCTGCTTTTATTCATAACATGCCATAATCATACTTCATGCTATTAGGGTTTGTATGTATTTCTTTTTAAATCTTATTCTAATGATAAAGTACTACCCCATTATCAAACAGCATTAACACGAAAACTTTAATTACCTTGTTAACTTTAAACTCCTTCACATCCATTGCTTCCTGATGTTTGAACTGACTGCTATTAGTGATAGGGATAATGGGGATGGCATAGGTAGGTTTCATTGGCTGTCTCTGTGCCATGACCTCAGACATGATCTCTCCATTGTAGTCACCCAAATTATACCTGAAATTATAAAAAAGAAACTTTAAGACTGTATACATTCAAGGTGTACAATGTGACATTTTGATGTATTATACAGGGTGAAATGAGAACCACAATCTATCCCTTCGCACAATAAGTTACTGTATGTGTGTGTGTGTGTCTGTGTCTGTGTGTGTGGTGAGATTACTTAAGATCTCCTTTCTTAATAAAGGTCAACTATACAATATATCGTTATTATTATTTTTTTTTTTGGAGAGGTTTTTGCCATAGGGTGCATGCTCTCACCACAGAGACAGAGAGATAGAAAATGAGAAATCATTCCCCGGGAGGATGGCCACGCCACAATCCCTTCTCCTCCATCCTCTTGGGATCTTGGGCATGCAAGCACATGTGCCCAGCATGAGTTTAAGCCACCAGGTCTGGGACTTGAACCACGGTCGATTACATGGGAGTCCAGCGACAGAGCATTATGCTAACTGCTGGTCCCCAATATATCATTATTAACCATGCTGATATTAGATCTCTAGAAATTAACTCATTTTTTAACTGTAAGTTGGTACCCTCTGATGAGGTAAAAACAGTTTTAAATTGTCAATTCTACCTAAATAAATCTGGAAAAAAGGGAAAGTCAGTTTTGTGGCCTAGCCACAGTGGTCCAAGTAACAGAGGTATTTGGCACAGCACTGGAGGCCATAACTGACTAGGGGACAGTTGTAAGTACTGACCAGTCTTAAGTATGATGACAGTTAAACCTAATGCCTGAATATCTTTTAAAATCAAACATTACACACTCCTTCCTTCTACTTCGGTGGCTTATAGTGGCCCGTAAATACGAGACTGTAGAAAGAAAAACAAACACTGAAATTCAACAAAAACGGTTTATTAACTTATTTATCTTATTTATTTGAGACTGAGAGAGACTGTGTGAGCTAGCAAGGAAGAGGGGAGGGCTGACTGCTGATATGTCATTACCATGTTGGGAGCCTTCTGGCCGAGACTCTGGGCCAGCTAGGACTGTGCACCCCTGCCAGTCTGTGAAAGGCGGACTGAACTGAACCGAACCCAGGCTTCCCACATGGCCTTAGCCTCTGTGCAGCTTTGTCATAGCATCATACACTACTGGGCTGAGCCAAAGTCTGCAATTAATATTATTTTTTTTCCTACAGGGTATGTGTACTTGTCAGGGGCTGCTCCCATTGGGGAGTGGTCATACTCAACCCTTTTCTACTTCTCCCTCCCTTTCAGATTCTGGCCTCACACACACATGTGCCTAGCATGTTTCTCAAGCTCCCAGGTCTAGGACTTAAACTACCTCATCAGCTATGCGGGATCTGGCAGCCTTAACCACCAGGCCATGGAGCCAGCCTAGTGGAAATTTCAACTTAGCAATTCTGGTGAAACATTTGGTGGAGAAATAAAAATTAATGCCTAAAGTGGTACTGAGAAACTTTCTGCTAATCACCTGTAATAGAGAACTAATTTTTTTAAAAAAAGAATTGCAAGAGGGACCAGCAGTTGGCGTGATGGCTATGTTGCTGGACTCCCATGTAGCCGACTGAGGTTCGAATCCCGGACCCGGTGGCTTAAACTCACACCATGTATGTGTGTGCGCATGCATGCCCAAGATCCCGAGAGGAGAATGGAGGAGAAGGGATTGCGGCATGGCCATCCACCCAGGGAGTGATTTCTCACCTTCTGTCTCTGTCTCTCTCTTTCTGGAGAGCGCATGTGCCCTATAGCAAAAACCTCTCTTTAAAATAAAAAAAAAAACTGCAAGAAATATGGCAATGAAAATTGAATATTTCATTGTGTACTTCTGCCTAATGATTGAGTTATTTATGGACCTTTCCCCCTCCTCCTTTATGCTTTTATATTAAAAAATCCAGTACTGGGCTGGCAGGTAGCATGATGGTTTAGGGTGCTGGACTCGTATCAGGCCAATCGTGGTTCAAGTCCTCGACATGGAGGGTAGCTTCTCTCTCAGTCTGACCCTCTCTGGTCAAATTAAAATAAGTAAATAAATAAATAAATAAATAAAAAGTTAAATAAAAAATTCTTAAAAAAAATATCACCCAGTACTAAATATTATATAAAGAAATCAGTGCTATACAGCAGGGGTCTCCAACCTCTAGTCCATGGACTGGCACTGGTCTGAGGTCTTTAGGAACTGGGCCACACAGAAGGAGGTGGGCAGCAGGCCAGGAAATTAAACTTCATTTTTTTCTCTCTCTTTTTTTCCAATAGTTTTCTTTGCTACAGGGTGCATGCACTCGCCAGAGAGAGAGGGAAAATAAGAAATGACACCCTCCTGGGGGATGGCCTTGCCACAATCTCTTTTCCTCAATTCTCCTCTCGGGATTTTGGGCACACACGCCCAGCATGATTTTCAGGCTGCTGAATCCCGATCAGCCATGTGGGAGTCTAGTGCCCTAATTGGAGACTCCAGGTGGGACAGTCTGGCTGCAGGAAAACAAGCTCAGGGTTCCCACTAACCCTGCATTATGTTGAGTTGTATAATATTTCCTTGTATATAAGAATATAGTAATAATAGAAATGAAATGCACAATAAATGTCATGTGCTTCAATCCCAAACCATTCCCTTCACTATGCCACGGAAAAACCGTCTTCCACAAAACTGGTCCCTGGTGCCAAAGAATGGGGACTGCTGTTATACAACGAAAATAAAAAGGGGGACCAGCAGATGTCATAATAGCTATGTCGCTGGACTCCCATGTAGTCGACCGAGGTTCGAGTCCCAGACCCGGTGGCTTAAACTCATACTGGGCACGTGTGCGTGCGTGCCTAAGATCCCAAGAGGAGAACAGAGGAGGGATTGCGGCGTGGCCATCCCCCCTGCCGGGTGATTTCTCGCTTTCGGTCTCTCTGTCTCTGTCTTTCTGGTGAGCTCACGTGCCCTACAGCAAAAACAAAACAAAACAAAACACCTCTTAAAAAAAAAAAAGAAAAAGGGGCACATGTAAAATTATACAAAGTATAATCTCACACCACACATTTAAAGAGTCTAAATATTACTGAGAGATGTATCAGTAATTACAGATAACTGCTTAGGAAATAAATGAATTCAATATACAGAAAGTTAACAGCACCATACACTTAACGCTGTTTAAATATACCTTACCTCTTTTCCATGATTTCCAGTGTTAAGTGCAACAGTTCCCGTTTACTCTTTTCTCTTCTTTTTATCATCTCTAAAATAGTAACAGCCCGACTTAGATCTCGCCGCAGCTTAAGCATTTTCTCATAAGAGGCTTCATCATTTTTTCGGTTCTGCAAAAGTGAAGTTGCTCGTTTAATATCAATAAGCATTTTTAACTAGTGTTGTGAGGCACAGTTACTAATACATAACAATATATACATCTGAAGGGTTAAATTAGAATTCAAAGATACTGAAACGGAGCATGGGTCACCAGAAAATCAATTTTATATATGACTTTTAAATGGATTAACATTAAATTATATCATTAACAGCTTCGTAATAAATCTTAAGGTTGACTTACTTTAGTGTTTTATTATAATTATATACAAAATCACATTTAAACACAGATTAAATCATCCGATTAAGAAATTAAGTTATTTATGACTATAAATATGTTTCTTATAAAGGTTTTATTATAATTATAAAGAAAATCACATTTAAACATAATTTGAAGCATTAAAATTTTAAGAATGATAAACACTTTTCTTACATAAAAATAATACACAAAAGTAACTCCCACATCTACTTACTTTTCGAGTCTGCATTTTTTCAGTACGTCTTCTGAAAGCTACATACGGATCATTTGTGCTGGAACCGTCTCGCTTCTCTTGTTTTACTGATGGGATAAGAGAGGGCCCTCGACAGTTCTTTCTCTTTTTAATCCAGTATTCATAAACTTCTCTAATTAATTCATCATCTTCTTTCAGCAGTAGTTTAGCTTCCTGCAGACTGACTGGCTAAATGTAAAATCATTATGTCACTTTTATTTAATACATACAGCAGGCTCAAAAGTATTTATTTCTAAATTGAAATGACAATAAAAATCACGACAGTATCAACAAACATGTGGAGTACCTTCTACATGTCAGTCATTGAGCTAGACGCTTTATACACATTCTACTTAAATTTCATAAAATTGCTATGATGTTTATCATCTCTATTCTACAGATGAGGAAACTGAGGCACAGAAATAAAAATGTCTTATTGCTCAAGATTATACAGGTAGGTAAGAGGAAGAAGTGAAGCTTAAACTCGTGCTTTTAACTCCAAAGCCTGCTCCCCAATCTCCCACTGTCCCTGTATTTTTATAGAGGATGCACATGCTAACATACTATATTTAAATAAAGCTGTACCTGCTGACCACTGCCTTTTTCCAGACGGTCAATCATCTCCTCAAACTGCAGTGGGCAGATGTCCATTTTCTTTTTCAGTTTATTCACAAATACTTCATCTTCAGAATCCAAATCATAATCAGGCTGTTCAGCATCCAAACTAAAAGCTGACAGAAGGAACCATAACCAATCATTTACTGTGTGAATTCACTGACGAAAATCTCTCACAGATGTCTGGATAAAAGCAAGACCCACATTTTCTAAAGAAATAAAGATTTTTCTGGATTTTGTTTTCAGAGTCACAATCTAAGCTTAGATATGCCTTCCACACTTAAAGAAAGGAGATTACCTTTACTATGAATATAGACATAAATGGTAAAAGACAATCGATGTGACTCCCTTCCACCCATTCCTAAAAGCAAGTAAACTAGAAGCCCATTATGGAGAACACAAAGAGATCATTAAATGTATGGGGTGAACCATAATAATGCACCATTAGCTCAAAAACCATCACTTACTAGCTATTTCATATGATTTGACATAACAGGATTCACTAAAAGATTTTTTTCTTAAAATGTTTTTCTTTTTATTAATATTATAATTTAACTACTTTACTAAAAGCTAGGGGAGTGGTATTTAAAGTCTAAGTGTTAAAAGACACTACTAACAACAGAAACCATTATCACGCAATGACTGCATGCCTGCCAAGAAGGTCTGCTTCCCCAGGAGAATCAGTCATCAAATGTTATTCACTTAGTAATCACTATTGATTGGTAATAATACGATAAGAAAAATATTAAAAAGCTTGGATTCCCACGTAGTCGACTGCAGTTCGCGTCCTGGACCCGGTGGTTTAAAACTCACGCCGGGCGCATGTGCGTGCGTGCCCAAGATCCCGAGAGGAGAATGGAGGAGAAGGGATTGTGGCATGGCCATCCCCCCTGGGGGGTGATTTCTTGCTTTCTGTCTCTATGTCTCTCTCTGTCTGTCTGGTGAACGCACACACCCTATAGTGAAAACCTCTCAAAAAAACAAAAACAGAAACAAAAAACTCGTCTCACATTGTTTCACTTGTTTAACTCTACTGACTTTAGAGTCTAAATTCTTTTCTTTTTTTGGAGAAGTTTTTGTTATAAGGGCGCGTGTGCTTGCCAGAAAGAGAGAGAGAGACAGAGAGACAGAAATGAGAAATCTCCCCTCCAGGGGGATGGCCATACCGCAACTCCTTCTCCATTCTCCTTTCGGGATCTTGGGTACATATGCACACGTGCTCGGTGTGAGTTTAAGCCACTGGGTCCAGCACTCGAAATGTGGTCTACTACATGGGAGTCCAGCGACGTAGCCATTACGCTATCTGCTAGTCCCTAGAATCCAAATTCTTAGGATGCTAAGTGTAAGGGTCCTTTTATCTAGTCTCTCTAGTGTCATCAGTTGTTCATGACCCAGTAATAACAACATCAAATTTCATTACTTCAGGCCTTGACATTACTATTTTTGCCTACCTATCAAGCAGGCAAAAGCCTATTTAAGTTTTTGCCTTTTTCGGGAGGGGGAGGGGTTTGCTGTAGGATGTGTGCACTTGCCAGAGACAGAGAGAGGGAAAGTGAGAAATCACTCCCCAGGGCAGATGGCCACACTGCAGTCATTTCTCTGCTATTCTCCTCTTGGGATTTTGGACATGCTAGTGCACACACGCCCAGTGTGATTTTCAAGCCATCGAGTCTGGGGCTCAAACCTCAGTTGGCCGTGTGGGAATCCAGAAGTCCTAACGACCACACCACCTGCTGGCCTCAACCTACGGCTTTTTAACACCTGGCCTGATATTACTCCTCTGGAATCCTTCCTTGATTTCCCCCCATTTAGTTAAATGGTTCTTAACCACTTTTGTCTTTCTTAGATGCTAAGAACCCTCTCCTCAGAAAAAGACTGGATAAACACGTAACATTGTCCATATATCACAGGAAATTAAAACATGATCCTTAAAAGCACTGAGAGTAAGAAACCTTGCTCTGGATTGCTTCCCTTCTCTTGCACTGTTTTCTGCACAAACTTCATAGTCTTCTTGTTACCACATCTCCTCTGTGGAATACAGCTAATTCCCCTGAGGAGAGGAGTCTGTGGGGGAGAGAGTGACACGTTCCATGGTGTATACACCTCTGCCTGTAGGGCTCTCCTGGAAAGCATTCTAATGCTACGTCTACTCAAGAAGCAAAGAGAAAAACCACAGTGCTCCATTTGTGAAACCTGTGATAGGTCGAAGAGGGGACTATTCGATGGCCAAATATCTGCCACCCCTGCTTCAAGCTTAAGATAACATTAGATCAAGAGTAATCCAATACATACATGTAGAATCAAATGCATTATTTCACCATTTCATTTCCACTTTGACTTAATCATTTCTACACAAGTCCTAATTAAATAAGTGAATATTCACTCTCTCTAAAATAATCTCTAGAAGTCATCATCAACCCAACTATGTTATGCGTAAAAATTGACTTTGGAATTTCATGTGGCCAAAACAAAACAAAACACCATACCCAATGACCTTAATGTGTAA
The DNA here is from genome assembly GCF_000334495.1 of Tupaia belangeri chinensis. Lineage (NCBI taxonomy): Eukaryota > Metazoa > Chordata > Mammalia > Scandentia > Tupaiidae > Tupaia > Tupaia belangeri. The sequence goes on from NW_006160094.1 coordinate 1,674,350, forward strand.
TTCAGCCTCTGCTGGTCCCACAGCTGCCAAGTGGCAGCTCAACCCAAGCTGATAAGGACACAGTATATTTATCATGGTCCCAGAAACAGAAGTACCTTATGATTTTGTGGGCCATGTTACTGAATGTGTTCAAAGTAGAAAACAGCATTTAAAGAAAAAGAGGCCAATGGGTCACTTCTAAATAAATTGTCGATTAAAATGAGACCTACCCCAACCATTAGTTGTTAAAAATGTATACAAGTGTCTACATAAAAAGCATCTAACTAAGTGTGCATGGGTAAGGATGTTCATGATGCCAAATAGCATTTTAAGAATATAGGAAGCTGAGGCTGGCAGGTGGTGTGGTGGTTAAGGGCGCTGGACTCCCACATGGCTGACAGCGGTTTGAATCCTGAACCTGGTGGCTTGCTTTCTCACTTTCCATCTTTCTCACTCTCCCTTACTCTGGCCCTCTCTGGTTAAATTAAAATAAATTAAAAAAAAAAAATAAAAAGAATATAGGAAACTAATAGTGACTGCTATTTGGGTACAAGAACAGGTCAAAACGTGGCCTAGGAACAGAATATAATCCCTAAATGAAAGGCAGGCAAACTACCTAAGGTTTAAGAAGAATTTCTTTTAAAAAAAATAATTATTTTATTTTATTTTATTTTATTTATTCATTCATTTATTTCATTTGATTAGAGAGAAACAGAGGTTAAGAGTGAGAAAAAGAGGAAGTGAGAATGCAAGCCACCAGATTCAGAACTCAAACCCTGGTCGGCCATGTGGGAGTGTCCAGCACCCTAACCACCATACTACCTGCTGGTACCCAAGAAGAATTTCTTGAACCAGTTTCAATACAAGCACTAACTCTGAATGATTCCTAATATCTACTTGCAAGCTCTTGAAATAAATTCTGAGCAACAGAAAAGGCTGTTGTAATAGTGATATTTACAAAGAGAGTAGTTACTTGACATCCTTGCCTTTGAACTAAGAAAAGATTCTCTCTGGCTAGCCAGATCACGAAATTCTTCAACTTCTTTAAGTAAAAGCTAGAGCTGGAGTCACTTGTAGAAGTTACTTAGGGAAAATAAACGGAGTATCTCAATGTGTAAAGTTTGAAATCCTACACATGAAATTCTTTCTGGTATATAAAGTTCTGTGGTTAATGCTACAAATTTTATGGGAAGCAGTACCAGAAGAATATATATTGTAGAGAGATAAAAGGCAAAATGGAAAGAGAAAATAGAATCTTTTGGAATTGAGGCATAAAGACATTATGGGTATCTGTTGGGGGAGATGAGGTTCTATACTTTTTTCCCCAAGGACAGTATCCATTAAAAATCAACCTTTAGAGACCAGCAGATGTAGTGGTTACGTTGCTGAACTCCCACACGGCTGACTGTAGTTTGAGTTCTGGACTCAGTGGCTTGAAACACACAACAGGCGCATGTGCATGTGTGCCCAAGATCCAGAGAGGAGCATGGAGAACAGATTCCAGCGCAGCTGTCCCCCTTTGGGGGTGATTTCTCAAAAAAACCTGCTGATTGTCTCTCTCTCTCTGTCCAGCGTCCTAAGGCAAAAACCTCTAAAAAACAACAAAAATCCAACTTTTAAATTTAGAAGTAAATGCAAGATTACAAAAGTTGTGAAATAAAAACAGTATAGACTAGCCAGGAGACTGGCTCCCGATAGCCTAGTGGTTAAGGGGATCAAATTTCACATGGCCACGGGTGGTCCAAATCCTGGCCATGAAGGCTTGAAAAATACACTGGGTGTACATGCCAAAATCCTGACAGGATAGAGGGATGGAGGAGAAGGGACCGAGACGTGACCACCCTCAATGGAAGGTGCTTTCTCACTTCCCTTCTCTCTTTCTCACTCTCTAATGAGCACATGTGTCATATGACAATCAAACAAAAGTGCAAGAACACCTGCATACCCTTTACCCAGGTTCACCTATCATGTACACGTGTGCTTGCACTTGTGTGCCCTCGTCACACACACACACACACACACACACACTCTATTTTTTTCGTTTTCTAAGCCTCCAGAGGGGGAATTAAATTCATAATGGTCTAAATTGCTAAATACCTCACTGTATATTTCCTAGTAGTTTTTTTTTTTTTTTTTAAATTTTGCTAGAGGGTACAGGTACTCACTAGAGGGCATATGTGCTTCCTGGGGGTTGGTGAGAGAGAGGAGGAGGAAAAAGAGAAAGAGAAGGAGAGAGAAAGGGAGAAAGAAAGTGAAAAAGCACCCTCTTCTCCTCTACTCGATTCTCTTCTCGGGAGTTTAGGCACGCATGCACATGCATCCAGTGTGTTTTTCAAGCTGCCAAGTCAGGATTCAAATGGCACAGTTGGCCATGTGTGATCCAACCACCTTAACTACCACGGCTGGCCCCCAATAGATTCTATTCTGCCTCTAGTCCAATACTGTGAGTTAATGTAATCATTTAGAACATTGCCCCTCTCCAGCACAGGATAAATCTAGAATCAGGATTTTGCTTGTTGTCTTAGTTTCCTTTAATCTAGAACATTTCTACTACCTTTGTAATTATTTTTTTTTTTAAGAGAGATTTCTCTTATAGGACACATGCACTAGCCAGAGAGACAGAAAAAGACAGACAGAAAAAAGAAATCATCCCCTGGGGAAATGGCCATGCTGCAATCCTTTTTTTTTGGAGAGATTTTCACTGTAGGGCGCGTGCGCTCGCCAGACAGACAGAGAGAGACATAGAGACAGAAAGCGAGAAATCACCCCCCCAGGGGGGATGGTCACGCCGCAATCCCTTCTCCTCCATTCTCCTCTCGGGATCTTGGGCGCACACGCGCCCAGCGTGAGTTTTAAGCCACCGGGTCCGGGACACGAACCGCGGTCGACTACGTGGGAGGCCAGCGACATAGCCATTACGCTAACTGCTGGTTCCCCCTCCTGCAATCATTTTTCCTCCATTCTCCTCTTGGGATTTGGGGCATGCATGCACAAGCACCTGGTTTGCTTTTTAAGCCACTGGGTCCAGGATTCAAACCATGGTCGACTATGTGGGAGTCCCGTGATGTAACCATTACACCATCTGCTGGTCCCACCTTTGTAACTTTTATTGAAAAAAGTTCCCTTCTTTCTTCCTTATGAGAAGAGAGAGATAAACATTCTTTATAGAGTTTCATGCCACAATCCTTCACGCCTTTCCCCACTGGCCAGGAAAATGGGCACTGAGATGTGTGCCTGACACAGACATCAACCTGGGAACCAAACCTTCATGTCCCCATTGGCGTTCAGCACTGCAGAGCGCTGCGCTACTGCTGTGCGACCACACAGCTGAGACTACCGCTGTCTTTAAGATATCAGTGTTTTCTGAAGACAATGTCTCTCCCCCAGGCTTTTATTACTACCACTACTATCATCCTCATCAACACATTCCTCACTCTGTGTCTGTTTGAGCTACCCTCTAGGTAAGACTATGCACTCGTAGCCAGAACTCTAAAGACCAAACTTGTTTAGTTCTCAGATTATCACACCTGGAGGCACACGATGCTCACCTGTTCCTTACAAGTGATGATAATTTTGATCATCAGTCAAGATGTTGCTCAATTTACTCCATACATATATCTGAGTTTTCCTTTCTCCTTTATAACTAAGTAACAGTTTCTATGGGGAGCATAAAACCATACAAATACCCTGCTCCTAATCAAAACTTCCTATTCTACTGAATATCCATTGATGATTTTTGTGTGATCCACTATGTAATCCAATCTTGTTCATGATACTTGCAAAACAACCCTCTAACTCTAGCTCCTTTCCCTCACTGTATCACGCAGCTGTGGCATTGTAGGTAAACATGAGATGGCTCTTCTTCCCGACCTGCTCCAATTATTATCAGTATGGAGTCATGGGTTTCAACTTTTTCAATGGTTTACAATTTACTATTGTACATATTTTGTTGCTCACTGTCCTAGAATTTGCCAGTGGAAACACCTGTCTTGGGGAATGCCTCCATCATTTTTTTAGTTTTCACTATATGGCAAAACAAGATGTTCCAGGGTCATTTTATACCTACCCTGCATCCCAGACCTAGAACCAGCCACTTCTCCAAGAATTCCCAGTAGCATTCAGTGGGGAAAGAATAAGAGAATAGTTGCTAAGTGTCCTTATTGTTACTTAGCTACGGAATGTTTTTGCTCCTTGGCCTTTTCAGTGGACAGAACTGGAAACCTACACACATATGCATATAAAAATATACATCTTGGGAGCCAGCAAGTGGTGTGGTGGTTCAGGGCACTGGACTCTCACATGGCTGACTGTGGTTTGAGTCCCAGACCTAGTGGCTTGCTTTCTCACTCCCTCCACTCCCCTTGTTCTGTTCCTCTCTGGTCAAATTAAAATAAGTAAGTAAAATTACACACACACACATCTTGGCTGTCCATTTAAAAAAGGTTTCTTTTGAGTATTAACAGGAGAACCTTGAGACCCACGTATGGGGAGGACAGAAAAATTGTTTCTATTCTGGGTACAGTTGTTTTTTTTCCTAGAAAGGAAAGCTCTAACAATAAATAATTTGGAAGTTGTTAAGAATTATCAGTCAAAACAGAAACAAGATTAAGATCCTTTGGATCTGGATTTTGAGTAGCACTCAGTAAAACAGCTTAGAAGGTACTTACAGTCTAGAACTAAAGGGGATAATCGTTTTAATATAGCTTCTTTCTGCGGAGTATTGGCTAGGATAAATGGAAGATAATGTGACCTTTTTCCTAAGTCAGCTGAAGACAAGTCTAGTTAGAGCTGAAATTTTTCAAACTACTGTTTGATGAAATGACAACAGATAAACATATAATGAATACATGTGGAAAATTCTGGGTAAAAATAAGTTAAATAAATTTAACACCACAAAACTCCCAGAGCCTATAAACGTAGTACTAATATACATTATGAATCTGGGAGTGGGGAAGATATTATGTAATAATTCCCAAATGTATCTGACTATGGCCTTTTTAGGGAATACTAATGAACAACTTAAAAACACCAAGGAAAGGGGCTGGCAGGTGGTGTGGTGGTTAAAGGCACTGGATTCCCACATGTCTGACTGTGGTTCAAGTCCTGGACCTGGTGGCCTGCTTTCTCACTTTCCCTTTCTCTCTCTCTGTCTGATCAAACTGGAAAATAATAATTAATAAAGTTAAATAAAATAACTCTTAAAAAAAAAAAAAACAAGGAAAAGTTTGTGTAACAATAGTTTAGAAACTTTACAAATTGGAAATTAGAGGCATTGAAATGAACCACTACCAGAACCAGCAGATGGCGTAATGGTTATGTTGCTGGATTCCCACATGGCTGACTGCAGTTAAAGCCCAGGACCTGGAGGCTTCAAATTCATGCCAGGTGTGTGTGCACACGTGCCCAAAATCCTGAGAGGAGAATGGAGAAGGGATTGCAGTATGGCCATCCCTCCGGGGGTGATTTCTAGCTTTCTGTCTCTCCCTGGTGAGTGTACGCGCCAAAATCTCTCTTGAAAAGATTACAAAAAAAAAAAAAAAAGAGAGAAATGAATTAGTACCATATACGTATATGTGTACATACATGCAGAAAGAGTTCCTAAGGAATTTAAAGCAATGTACCTTCATAAGCAACTAACTGGATCAACTAGCAATCAAAATCTAATTTTACTCTGCAGAAATTTATGTTGTAATTAGGTTTTTCTCATTTATTATAGTATAATAAAAGCCAATACTTATTTCCAAAGAATTAATATCATGGCTCAGCTGTGGTGGTACAGCACAATGACCAATGGTGGAAGCCACATGGAAGATTAGGTTTGGTTCCTGGACTGACCTTTACATACTGAACATGTCCAAGAACCCTGGCTGTCTGGGAAGTTAGGGGTAAGAGGACGATCACATGATGAGACCCTGTTGTGGGTACTTGTCCCTCTTTCTCTTTCTCAAAAATAAACAAAAAGAACTGACATCAGTTTTATACAATTTCTCTCACACTTTACCAACTCTTTTATGATGCCAGTATTACTTTGATACCCTGATGAGACAAGACAAAGCACAAAAAAGACTACTGACCAGTATCTCTCATAAACTTAAGAGGTAAAATCTCTTAATAAAACTCTGGCAAAAATCCCACCTTGTCTAATATACGGGGGATATACCACAGACAAGTAGGATATATTACAGGTATACAAGGCTAAATATGTGAAAACCAACCAGTATAACCTATCATATTAACCAGCTAGTGAAGAAAAATCATGATGTAAATATTGATAATTACAGAAAATAGATTTGACCAAATTCAACACCCATTCATGTGAAAACTCTCAGTATACTAGAGTTAGAGGGGAACTTCCTAAATCTCACAAAAAGCAGCCACAAAAAAAACAACAGCTGGGGCCAGATGGTGGTACAGCAATACATTTTGATGCTCTGCAAGGCTGATCTACATAGAGATTCCAGGTTCAAGACCAGAGACCTCGGTGAATACATAGGGCATATGTGCTGATGATTGGGGCCTGGCTGAAGCTGAGGACTGATCACAGCATGGGTACCCTGTTGGAGGTGCTCCCTCTCCCTCTCGTTCATGGGGGAAATAATAAATAAACTTAATAAATAACAACAATAATAAAAAGCCCTGTAGCTAACACGACACTTAATAGTTAAAGACTGAATTCTCCTCTAAGATTAGGAACAAGGCAATGATGTTAGCTCTTATCATTCTTATTTCAACACAGTACTAAAGTTGTAGGAACTATAATAAGGCAATTAAAAAGAAATCAAAGGCATATAGATGGAAAAACAAACAACAGAACTGTTTCTACTGGCAGACTACATTTTCTACACAGGAAATTCAAAAAAACAAAACAAACCAAAAAACCCTATAAATACATCTTAGAACTAGTAAGTAATTTTGCTGGGTAAATGACCATACTTCAATCCTTTCTCTATTCTCCTCTTGGGATTTTGGGCATGCACATACACATGCCGGGCATGTTTTTTAAGCCACAAGATCTATGACTCAAAGAGCACAGTTGGCTATGTGGGATCCAGCTGCCTTAACCACCACTTTACTTGGCTGGACCTATAATATCATTTTTGATCGCTCCCAAGAAAATGAAACACTTAGGTATAAATCTTAAATAACAAGTAAGACCTGTATAATGAAAATTACAGTGTCAGTGAGAGAAATCAAAGATCTAAATATCTGGGAATGTTCATGGCCAGGAAGACTCACATAATAAAGATGTCAATGCTCCCTAAAGTAATAAAAACAAATTAAGGCAACTCACATTAAAATTTCAGCAAGTTTCTTTACAGACATAGACGAGCTTATTCTAAAATTTAAAGCAAAAGGGAAAGGCCCTAAAACACTCAAAACAATTTTGTGTGTGTGTGTGTGTGTTTGGAGAGGTTTTCACTATAGGGCGCGTGCACTCGCCAGACAGACAGAGAGAGACATAGAGACAGAAAGCGAGAAATCACCCCCAGGGGGGGATGTGGTCACGCCACAATCCCTTCTCCTCCATTCTCCTCTCGGGATCTTGGGCACACACACACACACGCACCTGGCGTGAGTTTTAAGCTACTGGGTCCGGGACGCGAACCGCGGTAGACTACATGGGAGTCCAGCAACATAGCCATTATGCTAACTGCTGGTTCCCAACACTCAAAACAATTTTGTAAAAGACAAAGAAGTAGAAGGAATCACTTTCCCTGATGTTAAAGATTACTTTATAGAGCTGCAATAATCAAGCCAGTAGTACTGTCAGGATAAACACAGAGATCAATGGCACTGAGAATACAAAAACAGATCCACACAAACAGGCCCAATTTCTGATCAAGAAGCAAAAGGATTTAACTGAGAAGTGTATGGTGCTATAGCAATTAGACAGCCAAAGGCAAAAAAAATAAGCCTTGACCTCATCTAAATCTCACTCATTATAAAAAAATTAATTCAAAATGGACCACAGATTTAAATGGAGAATGTTAAACTATAAACCTTCTAGAACTGATATAGGGAAAAAACCTGTGGGGCTGAGGACAAGACAAAGAGCTCTGAGCTGACACCAAACCACAAGCCATAGGAGTAAAATCAATAAATTGGGCCTCATCCAAATTAAAAACTTATGTTCTGTGAAAAACTATTATAAAGATGAAAAATTACAGAGTGGGAGAAAACATTTCCAAATCAAGTATCTGACAAAGCCTTTACAACTAGAAATCTTTATATATATATATAAGTCCCTAAAAACTCAACATTAACATCGAAAAGGCAAAAGATGCACACTCATTTCATCAAAGAGGATATATAGGTGGCAAATAAATGCATGGAAACATTTTTCGCATTAGCTATTTAGGGAAATATAAACTGAAGTAAAAGAGATCGTTATACACCTATTAGAATGACTAACATGAAAAATACCAAATGCTGAAGAGGATAATGGAGAAACTGGATGGATAATACACAGCTCATGAGAATGCAAAATGGAACACCTACTATATAAGGTGTAGCAGTTCCTGTCCAAACTAAAAATGGATGACACCTATGGGTATTTATTTCAGAGAAATAAAAACATATGTTCACACAAAAACTTGTACATGAATGTTCACAGCAGTCTATATTAGTAACTGTCAAAAACTGGAAGCTATTCAAGTGTCCTTTGATGGATGAATGATTAAAGTGTGGTATGTACATATGGAGTATTACTCAGTAGGAAGTAAAAACTTATCACTTTTTCTGTTGATATATTAACAACTGGATGAACCCCAAGGATACTATGCTGAGTGAAAAAAAGTCAATCTTGAAAAGATATATACTGCACGTTTCCACTTTTGTGATATTTTTGAACAAACCTAATTATATATATGGAGAACAGACTACTGGTTGCCAGGGGTTAGAAATAGGTGGGAAGGGACAGGTATGGCCACAGAAGAGTCAGAAAAGTCTTCTGGTAATGGCACAGCTGAGAATCCTGATTACGGTGTTGGTTACACAAAGCTACACATGAACGACAAACACACACACATGCGTGTATTATTGGTAAAATCTGCATAAGCCATATGGACTTCACCAATGTTGGTTTCTTTGTTTTGATATTATACTACCGCAGAATAGAATATAGCTCTAATAAACACATATATAGGGAGAATCAGCTCTATATAATGTTCAGACCCACACTGATGTGATTTTTCCAGAGAACAGCTTTTTATGTTCTTCTATCTACCAACCTTGTTGAGGACATCTAGGTCTGTGCCTTAAATGGACTAACCATGAATGTACAAGTAAACACATGCCACTTATTTGGTTCACTTCAAAGTAACAACCCTTAGTAAACTAGAGAAATAATTATCCTGAAAGAAATCAATAATTTAAGTGCAAGTTAGAACTAAAGATGAAAGAAAAATCACAAGTGAAAAATATCACAAAGGAGAGGTCAGCAGGTAAGGAGCTGGACTCCCACATGGCTGACTGCAGTTCAAGTCTCAGACCTGGTGGCTTGAAAATCTAGCCAGGCACATGAGTGTACATGCCCCAAATCCTGAGAGGAGACTGGAGGAGAAATGACTGTAGCATGACCACACCCCTGGCAGGTAAATTCTCACTTTTTCTCAGTCTCTCTCTGGCTAGCACACATGCCTTATAGCAAAAAACCTTAAGAACAAACCCATATAATGTGAATATAGTAATAATAAGCATCAGTATGGATACTAGGTCTACTTTTGGCTTTTATACTTGAGAAACAGTAAAATACATGTTTAGAAACCAGAATGGAAACAACTGTAGACAGAAGGTTAAATGAGTTAGAAAATTAGTAAATGAATTAGAAACCAGTCAAAACTGGTTTCTCTATGTGCTTGCAATGAACAGTAAGACAAAACAGGTTTATATTGCCCTGAAAGAAAGTTCAGATGGGCTCCTAGAAAAATCTCTTGATCACAAAGGTCAACAAGGTAACAGTGAAAGCTGAAAAAACATTACCTTAGTAACCTTTTGGCCATTTGTTTTTAAGCTGTCAACTATTTGGGGATGAGGCAAATGACTATATTACCTGAAGCCTACAAACTCTCAACTGTTCATCACCAAATGTGATAGGGCTGTTTCTAATTCAAAACCTATTACTATCAAGTTTCTAATGGGGGCACTAAATTTAAAAAAATTAGCATACCTTTACTGGTAGGATCACAGATCATGGATTGGCAAACTATGGCCCATGGGTCACTTTGGTCTGCCATCTTTAACAATTAAAAAAAAAAGAATTCCTGACAGTGTGTGCACAGCATGTTCAAGAAGCAACCTCCACAAGGCTCGGTTACGTGGTTTCCCTCTGTCCTGTCCTCCAACCTGCCAGGACCAGGGACTCTAAACATAGTTGGCATACAGCTTCCAGCTCTGCAGTTCAGCATGCCACCAGCTGGGCCAGAGCTGGGCCCCTGCCATCTGCTTTTATCAGTCTTACTGGAACACAGCCACTTCTATTTGTTTAACTGTTCTCTACAGTTGGTTTTACACTTCAACGATAGTTAAATAACTGTGACAGAGATAGAATGGACTCACAAAGCCCAAAATATTTACTATCTGACCTTTTCTAGAAAAAGTTTGTTGACCCCTGACTCACATCAAAAAGTCCTTTAAAATTATCAATAAAACGAATTCCTCCATTGTTTGCTTTTAGTTTTTTTGTCATGGGGTGCAGGCACTCACCAGAGAGAGAGAGAGAGAGAGAGAGAAAGAGAGACAGTGAGAGGGAAAGTGAGAAATCATCCTCCAAGGGGAATGGCCACATCACAATCCCTTCTCTTTCATTCTCTTGGGATTCTGGACACACACACAAACACACAATTTTCAAGTCACTGTGTCAGGGACTTGAACTGTGGTCAGTCATGTGGGAGTCTAGCACCCTAACCAGTACGTCGCCTGCTGACCCCAATATAACTAATTCTTTTTTAAATTTTATTTATTTATTCATGTATTTTTAATTTGACAGAGAGAGAGAAAGAAGGGAAGTAAGAAAGCAAGCCATCAGGTCCAGGACTTGAACTGTGGTCAGTCATGTGGGAGTCTAGCACCCTAACCAGTACGTCGCCTGCTGACCCCAATATAACTAATTCTTTTTTTTTTTTTTGAGAGGTTTTCGCTATAGGGCGCGTGCACTCGCCAGACAGACAGAGACAGAGACAGAGAGACAGAAAGCGAGAAATCACCCCCCATGGGGGATGGTCACACTGCAATCCCTTCTCCTCCATTCTCCTCTCGGGATCTTGGGCACACACGCACACGTGCCCGGCGTGAGTTTAAGCCACTGGGTCCGGGACGCAAACCATGGTCGACTCCGTGGGAATCCAGTGACATAGCCATTACGCTAACTGCTGGTTCCCCCTATAACTAAGTCTTAACGGGAAGAAAACTATACCTGAGGCATATGCTTTATCAAACTATTTGTCTAAAGCAACATAAGGTTTTACAATGGTATAAAACTAAATCTAGAATGATAAATGCTATCTTTTCGTCAGGAGACATTCCAAACACTATATTATTTTTTAAAAGAATTATTCATTTAATTTTATTTATTATAATTATTTTAATTTGCTATAAGGCATATGCACTCACCAGAGAGAGCAAGAGACAGGGAGAGAGGGAAAGTGAGAAAGCAAGTCTCCAGGTCTGGGATATGAACCGTTGTTAGTCATTTGGAAGTCTAGTGCCCTAACCACAATGCCACCTGCTAGCCACTCTAAATGCTATTTTAAAAGTTGAAAATGAGTTATAACAACTCTCAAGCTGGTGCTGGTAAATTAAACAGGTCACAAAAATAACCCTGAACAGACAAAAATTCATCAAGTTCAGTGAGACAAAAAATACAGTAATAGAATAATTACTTACGCTGTATGTGAATGAGCTGCTTTGGCATCTTAAATTCCCCAGGATATATAGATTCATAGTAAGCAATATTACTTTCTGCTTCTGGGACTGGTATAACCATATTATCCCTCTTCTCGCCATACACCTGCTGTGCTGAAATAGCCCGCTGAAGATGATGTTCCTAAAATGAAAAAAAAAAAGGCAGTTTATTTTTTAAAAAGTAGCGAAAACAGAAACATACAGAGGTTTTTGCTCATTTGCTTTTAAAATAGAGGGATTTTATTAGGAGGTTTTAAGAGCATGCTGTTAATAATACAAGTCATGGTAAAGAACATTTAAGTAGAAATCAAAAGATTGTATTACAGTGAATATTACCTTGCTTTAAGAAAAGATACTATACCCCAAATGAGTTATACAAAGAGATTCCAAGAAGTTGACTGAAACTGTTAAACCTTGAATTTTACAGATGAGGATCAAAGAAAAAGAGTTTAAAAAAATGCACTTACTATATGAAACAAGAATAAAAAATGTTTCATTGACTCAAATCTCTTATTCATACAGTGCTTTATAATTTAGAAGGTACTTTCATACAAATTAACTGATACAATCTTTTCAAAGAAAGGTAAAGACCATTATCTTCATTATTACTTAAAGAAATGGATGCAAACTCAAACCCTGTTCTTTTGTCCCAAGTAAATCATTTTTAGGAATTTCTAGAGTCTTTGTGAACAGAAGCAGAGTAGTACAGGGGCGGAAAACACATGGTCTAGACTCAGGCTGTCTGGATTAGAACACAGTTTCAACACTGAAACAGACTGTGACTGCAAGCAAGAAACTTCAGTTTTCTGTTTTCTTTTAGTAAGAGAAAAGTAGAGTCTACAGAGCTGACTGGGAAAGTAGAATCCACAGAGTTGTAGACTACAGAGTTGTGATGCCTGGCACATACAGTCACTCAAAATAAGCTTTGGTTCAGTCACCCAGGAAGGCTTTACCAGCTTGCAATACAACCAGCTGTCACAAAGGTGCTGTTCTCTCCCAGCCCCATCAATACCGAATCCTGGTACATGCTTTATTAAATTTAAACTGTTACACACACAAAGCAAATTCAAAAATGAAAAGCCATTTCCACAGCATGGAAAGATGAGTCCCAGTCTTCACAGGTAGCCTAAGAATAAATATGTTCTTCCCACATATATATGTACAAATACATATTAAAAATATATTTCATTTTAGATATAGGGCAGAATCCTACCATACATAACATAGGCTATATTCAGATTAATTATATAGCTAGGATCCTAATATGCCATCTGCGGAGTCATCCAGAGCTCTGTTTCACTTGCTGTGTCCTGGAGATCTGTTTTCCTTAATAATACTCTTTTATCCCTTTCCTCGCTTTATTTGTCCATAGTACTACTTACCAACCTCTGACTTGTCAGATAGTTGGCTTGTCTACGGTTGTCATGCATCCCAAATCTAAGCATCATGACGGTAGAGGGATATTTGTCTGTTTTGTTCACTGTTTTATCACCAACCTAAAATAGAGGTGGGGGTCACAGTATGGTACTTGAGAGGGAATGTATGTCTGTATGCATGCATGCATGCATGCATACACATGTGTACACGCATACACGGATATAAAAAAAGTTTCAAAGAATGTACACTGAAAAAGTTACAAGACTACCTCTGGGTGGTAGAATTTTGAAACTCTCTTCCATACTTTTTCATATTTTTCTTAAATGTACTTGCAATAAGTTTTGGGGGAAAAAACGAGTACAATTCGCTGAATGACTTTCTAAAATGATGGAAACTTTTTAAAAGAAATTCATTAAATTATTAAAATTATTTGATTCCATAAAACCTATCCCATTTATATCAGTTTTTTCCAAAATGAAACATTAATTAGACTTGTAACTTTCCAGGTAAAGAAATCTTTTTAAAACCTAAAGCTGGGGGAACCAGCAGTTAGCATAATGGCTATGTTGTTGGACTCCCACGTCGTCGACCGCGGTTTGAGTCCCGGATCGGCGGCTTAAACTCACACAGGAGGCGTGTGTGCGTGCGTGCCCAAGATCTCAGGAGGAGAATGGATTGTGGCATGGCCATTTCCCCAGGGGGTGATTTCTCTCTTTCTGTCTGTCTCTGTCTTTCTGGCAAGTGCACGTGCCCTATAGCAAAACCTCTTCAAAAACAACAACAACAAAACAAACAAACAAACAAAAACCCCAAAAAAACTAAAGCTAGGGACCAGCAGTTGGCTGGAGTAACGGCTATGTCGCTGGACTCCCATGTAGTTGACAGTGGGTTGAGTCCCGGACCTGGTGGCTTTAAATTCACACTGGGCACGTGTGTTTGTGTGCCCAGGATCCTGAGAGGAGAATAGAGGAGAAGGGATTGCGGTGTGGCCATCTCCCCTGGGGGGTGACATCTCACTTTCTGTCTGTCTCTCTCTGTCTTTCTGGTGAGTGAACACGCCCTACAGTAAAAACCTCTCCAAAAAAAACAAAACAAAACAAAACAAAACACAAAACCTAGAGCTAAATAGATCTGTTTTCATAAAATAACACTAAATCATACATGAAAAATGGGATTTTTGCTTTGAGGAGGAAGAAGATATGGAATGGTGACACCAAATCACAAATGGGAAAAATTAGAGTATGATGAATCCTGTATTCAATTCAATAAATGTTTACTGAATGTCTGATAAAATACCTGAGATTATACAACTCTAAATTAGTTACAAAAAACGTTCAAATGCTCCCTGAAGATAGTAACTATCAATGAATTTTTTTATAAATCAATCTACTACAGCATTCCAAAATTATGTTCACTGGAATACTAATTTTAAGTTCTCAATAGGTAGTTTAAAAAAGAGGTTACAGTTATGGAAAGAAGTATGAGAATGCTATGTTCCTTAAGGTTTTTTTACTTCAGGAATTCTGAGAGCTTTTTAACACGCTAATGTGAACTATGATGGAGGATACAGCCATTCCAAACTTATGACCACAGAATCATTAGAATCATTATTTCAGAAATTATCAATTAATAGCTCACAGAGACCTTTTGGAATAGAGTTTGGGAAATGCATAGATACAACAAAAACTAGAGATACAAAAACTTCTGGGCTTAGGTTTGTTCATAGTCTACATTTACTGAGTGCCATCTGTATGTCTGACACTGGAGACACAATAGACATGCTCTATATGACACTGTAGAGCTGAGACTATAGTAACAAAGAGATATTAACATAAAATAGTCCTAAAATAAATTGTAATAGGTGCTATGAAAGAAAAGTACAATGTGTTACAGAAAATATAAATAGGAAAAGAATTTCAGAAATGGCATTACTTTCACTAGTGGAAAAAGTGACATATAAACTAGTATCTACAGAAACAGGAGTTAGGTGAAAGACTGTCTTAAGAAAAGAGAGAAACTATGTTTGAAGATCACTTAGTTTATGACCACTTTGGGTAGGTTACGTTTTTTTCTTTTCTTTCTTTTAATAAGCAAGTGGATGCACTCACCAGAGGGAAAAGAAAGAAAACAACCTCCATGAAACGGTCATACCACAATCCCTTCTCCATTTCTCCTTCCTTTAGGGATTCGCTTTTCAAGCCATCAGGTCCACAACTCAAACTGTGCAGTCAGCCATGTGGGATTCAGCTACCCTAACCAGTATGCCACTGGCTAGCCTGTGAAGTTTCTTTATATTATGAAATATTTATAGTAATTAGGCTCAGTTGCACTTTCAGAGTTAATCACAGAAACACCAAGCTCAATTTCAACTTTTCATAAAACAAGAGAAAGGCATAAACTCTCAAACAGGTCTTATCTTACAGGGAACAAATAACATTAAATAACATTAAGAATAATTTAGTATGTAATCTTACAAAAATGGACTTACATGAACCATGATTCATAAGTAAACAAATAACTTTAAAAGCTTTTTACACTGCAAATAATAGTAGGGTACTTGGGGACTATAAATCTTTTTTTTTTTTTTTTTTTTTTGGGGAGGGGTTTTTGCTGTAAAGGGCATGCCTTTGCC
>NW_006160094.1:1690298-1695650 GCF_000334495.1 Tupaia belangeri chinensis
CATGCCACAATCCCTTCTCCTCTCAGGATCTTGGGCACACACGCACATGCGCCCAGCATGAGTTTAGGCCACTAGGTCCAGGACTCGAACTGCTGCCGACTACATGGAAATCCAGTGATGTAGCCATTACACCAACTGCTGGTCCAAGGAACTGTAAATCTTTTAAAGCTGAGGACTAAATAATATTATCTTTTTAACATACTCGGCATCTAATATAATCTTTTAATTTACTGCAACTTCTCAATATTTTATAAAATGTCATTTTTTTTTTGGACAGGTTTTTGCCATAGGGCGCAAGTGCTTGCCAGACAGATAGAGAGACAGAGAGACAGAAAGCGAGAAATCCCCCCGCACAGGGGATGGCCACACCACAAACCCTTCTCCTCCATTCTCCTCTTGGGATTTTGGGCACGCACGCATATGTGCCTAGTGTGAGTTTTAAGCCACCAGGTCCAGGATGCGAACCGCGGTCGACTACATGGGAGTCCAGCGACATAGCCATTACGCTAACTGCTGGTCCCTAAAATGTCATTTTTTAGATAGAAAGGTAGGCATGGGGAGGACCTGGAGGCTTGGGAAACATACTGGGCATGTATGCATGCATGCTCAAAATCTCCAAAGGAGGAATAAGGAAAAGGGATGTGACCATGGGGGAGGGGCGGCTTGTGTACTCTGGCAAACTTAAAAAAAATATGGTAAGCAGGGGGAACCACAAGGTGGCACAGTAGTAAAGCACTCTGAGGGTCTGGCCCACATTGGAGGGATCTGAGTTTGCACCTACAGACTTCCCTGAGCACACTGGGCACATGATTGGGGCTGGAGCTAGGGGTGGATCACAGTGTAGGAACCCTGTTGGGGATGCCTGTCTTGATCTCTCTTGCTCACTGAAAGAAGGAAATGGGGGGCCAGCAGGTAGCATGGTGGTGCCTGCTGGACTCCCACATGGCCAGCCATGGTTTGAGGCCCAGACCTGGTGGCTTGCTTTTTCACTTTCACTCTCTTTCTCTCACTCTGTCTCTCTCTTGTCCAATTAAAAAATAAAGTTAAATTAAAAATAAAAGTTTTTTTTAATAGAAAAGGAAATGAATAAACTTAAAATTAAAAAAAAAAGATGTACAGGATCAATATAAATAAAATACAAGGAAAAAAAATCCCCACTTGCTCTATAGTAAGTTTTAATAAGTACTGCTAAACTGAAAAGAGTATTACCAAGGTTATGATATGTGGATCCTAAACAAAGATTATATTCATTAATTTCTTTAAAGCAAATAATGACATTAACACTTAGCCATGACAACAATTAAGACCACAGTTTGATCTCGTCACTGAATCAAAAACAGCTTATTAAGAAAAGCAGTAATATAAAATTCCTCATGGATAGATAAGTGATGATTAATTCTGTTAAAAGCTCCTTAAGAAGTTTAAATTTCTGATTATTTATGCATGTAGAGCTAGCCTCCATTGCTACTTGAACAAAAGCCTGAACCAAATTATTTTCTATCTTCAAATGGTTATTTCTTTTTTTTTTCTTTGCTATAGGGCGCGTGCGCTCGCCAGACAGACAGAGAGAGACAGAGAGATAGAAAGCGAGAAATCACCCCCCAGGGGGGATGGCCACACCGCAATCCCTTCTCCATTCTCCTCTCGGGATCTTGGGCACGCACGCACACGCGGCCGGCATGAGTTTACGTCACCGGGTCCGAGACACGAACCGTGGTCAACTACATGGGAGTCCAGTGACATAGCCATTACGCTAACTGCTGGTCCCTTCAAGTGATATTTCTAAGGGCTAAAACATCCACCCTCTTCAGGACAATGCTCCAGCAAGCATTCCCTAGTTCTTTTGACATTCAAACATCCAACTCTTGGCTGGGTCATTATTCCAGCCTTCTAACTGGTTCCTTTTCTGCTTTTGTCTGATCTTCACATGTCATTCTATTCAAAATGTCCAAATATTTACTATCTCGCTCAGAATAAAGGCTGAAGTCCTTACCACGCTTACAAGTTCCAACACGATTTGCCTTCCTCTTTCCTTGCGGTCTACAGCATCACCTATCTTCCCCTTCACTACCTCTGCAGTAGGCAAGTTAATGTTATAGATTCCATGCTGTTTATCAAATTTAGAATAGTTGCTCTCTTACATCCTTCAAGTTTTTGTTCAAGTCATCACAGACAAGTATATACCAGTTCTCCCAGTACATACCCACCAAACAGTTAAAACTGAAAAAGCTGACAACATCAAATGACAGTGAGGATGTGGAGTAACTAGAACTCTCATGCACTGTTAGCGAGTCCTATAAAACTAAACATGAATAGTCCACATGGCCTGACAATTCCACTCCTAAGAATCTACCCAAAAGAAATGGAAACATGAGGCCACAGGGAGACCTGAATAAGAATGTTGAAACCGCTTTATGTTTCTCTACACCCCTTACTGCCTCCTTACAGATTAATTTATCTGTTTTATTTATGGTCCGCTTCCTCTCATCAGAATTAAGAGCTATAAAGGGAGGAGTATGATTTTTTGCTTTGCAATAATGGCTAACATATAGAAATATCCAATAAATATTTGTTGAATAAATTAACTAGTGAAGTGCATCAGTTTACTTAAGGTTCATAAACTATTCTGTTTAAAACAGACTTCATAAAAAAAAAACTAAAATAAGGGAACCAGCAGTTAGCATAATGGCTATGTCGCTGGCCTCCCACGTAGTCGACTGTGGTTCGCGACCCGGACCCGGTGACTTAAAACTCACGCCGGGCGCATGTGCGTGCGTACCCAAGATCCCGAGAGGAGAATGGAGGAGAAGGGACTGTGGCGTGACCATCCCCTCTGGGGGGTGATTTCTCGCTTTCTGTCTCTATGTCTCCCTCTATCTGTCTGGCAAGTGCACGCGCCCTACAGTGAAAACCTCTCAAAGAAAAAAAAAACAACTAAAATAAGAAAAAGCAAAGAAAAAATTAAAAGCAACATATTTAGTTTTTGTATTTAAAACACTCAGAGTGAACAGTTAAAATAGCTAATGAACAGAGAGTATTTGGCCAGAGAGCAATTTAACATTTATTATTTTCCATAAGAAATAAATGATAAAAGATCCTATTATTCTTGCTTAAGGTTGAGTACTCTCGAATAACTTTTATTTCTAGAATATAAAACAATAAAGAATGGCCTTTGCTGAGGTAGAGGAAAAAAGTCCACTTCCATTATTCTTTTCAGTGTGAAATATTTGCCTATTACTTTCATTACAAAATAATCAGGGTTTAAATTACTAAGTAGCAGGGCTGCCCCCCACCCCACCCCCAGCTTAGCAGTAAAGGGAGCTGGATCTGACTGTGGTTTGAATCCTGGCTTTCAGCAGCATGGACAACACGGTGGGGCCATGTGTGTATATGCCCAAAATCCTGATGGGAATGAGGAATGGAAGGAAAGGGATTGCAGAGTAACCAAGTCCCATTAGGGGGTACTCTGGTGACTTCATGTGCCCTCTGACAATTAAAACAAAACAAAAATTACAAAATAACATGATCAAAGGCAACGCTAGTCAAAATTAATTTTGATCCTTGCCTGCACATGTACCTCATTTGAACACCTTACATACCTTTAGACTTGGGTTGTTAGTGCTATTATATATTTACTGAGGGCCTTAAAAGCCTACATGTCCAAGGTGATGTCTGGCAATATAAGGGGCAAGAGAATAAAATTACAGTCTCATTTATAGAAAAGAAGAAACACAATCTAATTGGAATGTTCCCCCCAATTAAATTTAAAATTGGTTAAAAAGGCTGTTATTTTAGTTATAATATTTATGCTGATGATTTCTATGTCTCCAAACTAGCCCTGAGAAGTCTTATTCCTTTGGTACCTTTTGACTCATACAGTTAAACAAAATACAGGGTTTTTTTCCTTTTCTTTCCTTTTTTTTCCCCTAAAACATCCTAAAGCAGCGCCAGTGCACAGTAATGAATAAATTAAATCTCTAATTTACATTTTTTTCAAACTGAAACATGGTAATAAAGCCAAGAGCACAAGGAAAAGCTGCCCAAGGTTTAGTCTTTAACCTTATACACTTCCTTATACACATGCACCCTTGCAATTTCATTTACTAATGTGGCTTCAGCTCCACTTACATGCTGATGATTCTAAATCTTACTTTCTGGTCCACATTTCTGCTGCGCCCCAGACACATGTACAAAGACCACCTACTATATGTTACGCAGGCGTAACAGCAACATCCCCCCTCAGTGACTCTCCAGCTCTGTTCCTCCTCCCGTATTAACTGTTTCAGTGACGGGTTACCATCATCATCCACCCAGTCACTCACGTCAGAAGCCTTGATTTTCCCAGCTGCTTCTTGTGGTTTACTTCCCAACTTATACATCAGGTACTAGACGCTATAGATTTCTCATTTGTTCTATATGTTTAGAAATTATTTAGTACTTTTTCATACCAACACTATAGTTCAGACAGCAACTTACCTCTTACCTCTTCTATTACATTACTTTGCACTCCCTTCTATAGCGACTACTAGCAACCTTCCTAAGACTTTGACCATGTCACTCTCACACTTAAATCTTGGCTCTCTACTGGCTTCCTGGTGAAATTAAAACTTTTTGGCATGGCAAACTGGGCCTTTTATAATCTAGCTCTAGCTTATTTAGTCCACTATCTTACTGCATATCCTGAACTGCATACCCCATCCACAGTGAGCACATAATAGCATTTTCTATTAATACCTGTATGTGATGGCCCCCGTCTTTAACTCCAACTCCACTCCTCTCCATTCTTTATAATTTTATTAGATGTCTACCCCTCCTTTGGAAATATTATCACAATGGTAACATAGAAAACCGAAGTGATTTTTAAAACGTCTATCTTCAAAAAGATTCTGTTGAAATCTTTTGTTTTTTGGAGAGGTTTTTGCTATAGGGTGTATACGCTCGCCAGACAGACAGACAGAGACATAGAGACAGAAAGCGAGAAATCACCACCCAGAGGGGATGGCCACGCCACAATCCCTTCTCCATTTTCCTCTTGGGATCTTGGGCATGCACACACACGCACCCGGCGTGAGTTTTAAGCCACCAGGTCCGAGACACGAACCGCGGTGGACTACATGGAAGTTCAGCGACAATGCTATTACGCTAACTGCTGGTCCCTCTGTTGAAATCTTTAAAGTTGAAAACTGAGCATGTCAAAATTCAGAAAAAATGTCCCTGATAGGGATTCCAAATCCCTTAAAACTACTGCTTCACACTAACAGAAAGGACAGGGTACAATAGGTAGAAAACAATAAGCTAGACTAATCGATTTTTTTTCTTTTTCCCAAATGAGAGAAAGGGAGAGAGGGAAAG
>NW_006160094.1:1695714-1724124 GCF_000334495.1 Tupaia belangeri chinensis
TCACCCACTGCTCATGCTCTTTTAGATATGTCTGGAATCCGAATCCAGGCCTCCCCTGTGGCCCCAGCTTGGGTCATGACAACTGGGCCGAAAATAAGATTGACTTCATGTGCCCTCTGACAATTAAAACAAAACAAAAATTACAAAATAACATGATCAAAGGCAACGCTAGTCAAAATTAATTTTGATCCTTGCCTGCACATGTACCTCATTTGAACACCTTACATACCTTTAGACTTGGGTTGTTAGTGCTATTATATATTTACTGAGGGCCTTAAAAGCCTACATGTCCAAGGTGATGTCTGGCAATATAAGGGGCAAGAGAATAAAATTACAGTCTCATTTATAGAAAAGAAGAAACACAATCTAATTGGAATGTTCCCCCCAATTAAATTTAAAATTGGTTAAAAAGGCTGTTATTTTAGTTATAATATTTATGCTGATGATTTCTATGTCTCCAAACTAGCCCTGAGAAGTCTTATTCCTTTGGTACCTTTTGACTCATACAGTTAAACAAAATACAGGGTTTTTTTCCTTTTCTTTCCTTTTTTTTCCCCTAAAACATCCTAAAGCAGCGCCAGTGCACAGTAATGAATAAATTAAATCTCTAATTTACATTTTTTTCAAACTGAAACATGGTAATAAAGCCAAGAGCACAAGGAAAAGCTGCCCAAGGTTTAGTCTTTAACCTTATACACTTCCTTATACACATGCACCCTTGCAATTTCATTTACTAATGTGGCTTCAGCTCCACTTACATGCTGATGATTCTAAATCTTACTTTCTGGTCCACATTTCTGCTGCGCCCCAGACACATGTACAAAGACCACCTACTATATGTTACGCAGGCGTAACAGCAACATCCCCCCTCAGTGACTCTCCAGCTCTGTTCCTCCTCCCGTATTACCTGTTTCAGTGACGGGTTACCATCATCATCCACCCAGTCACTCACGTCAGAAGCCTTGATTTTCCCAGCTGCTTCTTGTGGTTTACTTCCCAACTTATACATCAGGTACTAGACGCTATAGATTTCTCATTTGTTCTATATGTTTAGAAATTATTTAGTACTTTTTCATACCAACACTATAGTTCAGACAGCAACTTACCTCTTACCTCTTCTATTACATTACTTTGCACTCCCTTCTATAGCGACTACTAGCAACCTTCCTAAGACTTTGACCATGTCACTCTCACACTTAAATCTTGGCTCTCTACTGGCTTCCTGGTGAAATTAAAACTTTTTGGCATGGCAAACTGGGCCTTTTATAATCTAGCTCTAGCTTATTTAGTCCACTATCTTACTGCATATCCTGAACTGCATACCCCATCCACAGTGAGCACATAATAGCATTTTCTATTAATACCTGTATGTGATGGCCCCCGTCTTTAACTCCAACTCCACTCCTCTCCATTCTTTATAATTTTATTAGATGTCTACCCCTCCTTTGGAAATATTATCACAATGGTAACATAGAAAACCGAAGTGATTTTTAAAACGTCTATCTTCAAAAAGATTCTGTTGAAATCTTTTGTTTTTTGGAGAGGTTTTTGCTATAGGGTGTATACGCTCGCCAGACAGACAGACAGAGACATAGAGACAGAAAGCGAGAAATCACCACCCAGAGGGGATGGCCACGCCACAATCCCTTCTCCATTTTCCTCTTGGGATCTTGGGCATGCACACACACGCACCCGGCGTGAGTTTTAAGCCACCAGGTCCGAGACACGAACCGCGGTGGACTACATGGAAGTTCAGCGACAATGCTATTACGCTAACTGCTGGTCCCTCTGTTGAAATCTTTAAAGTTGAAAACTGAGCATGTCAAAATTCAGAAAAAATGTCCCTGATAGGGATTCCAAATCCCTTAAAACTACTGCTTCACACTAACAGAAAGGACAGGGTACAATAGGTAGAAAACAATAAGCTAGACTAATCGATTTTTTTTCTTTTTCCCAAATGAGAGAAAGGGAGAAAAAACAAGAGGGATATGGGATAGGTGTATTTTTGACAGGGTCTTGCCTTTGCTATCCTCTGCGCCAGTTAGCTAGGTTTATAGGAGCTCACACACTGCTCAGTCTCTTTTAGATATGTCTGGAATCCGAATCCAGGCCTCCCCTGTGGCCCCAGCTTGGGTCATGACAACTGGGCCGAAAATAAGATTTTTTTTTTAAAATAAAAAGGTATTCATCTTGGATAAATATTAATACACTTAGAATAAATGATTTCATGAAGTACTTTACATTTTGGATTAAAGTCCTCAGACTTTACTGCTATACCTATTTTAATTCATCTTCTTAGTATCAATTGTTAATGTGTATCAAGCATTTATTATACGCCTGGTCTAACTGTCACATATTATATTTCATTTTTTCATTTATAGCTCACAACAACCTCAATAGTAACTCACTCCCATTTCACAAATTAGTAAACTTGTCTAAGTTCATAGTTAGCTGGATCAAAACCCAGTTATGACTCCAGAGCATGATATCTTAATAGTTTTATTATATTGACTCTCAAAATGATGTGATTTCCCCAGAGATTGTTTATTTGTTATGAAAACAAAACAAAACAGTAACTATACAGTCATGCTTTAACCAGGTAATAAAAACTACATAAATAATCAAGTACGGATGCACATGTGTGCCTCCAGAGGGGATGCCATGAGGACACAGTATTGCTATGTAATATTCTAGCTGGGATTCGAAACTCAAATCTAATTGGGAAAATATCAGAGAAACTTAAAATGAACTCTACAGAGTAAAAAACATTACACTCTTCAAAATGTCTACAACACAGATTATTAAACACCCACTGAAATATTCAGGTGTAGACAACTTACTTTCAAATAGTTTAGAAAAAATACAGTACAAGAAAGAGGAGGAGAGAGAACAAATACTAAAACAGATGGGGCAAAGTGTTAATAATAGGTGTGTCTGGGTAACAGGTATACAGTTTTCTACGTACTATTCCATATCTTGCAACGTCTCTGTAATCAAAACTATTTTCAAATAATAGTTTTAAGAAAAAATTTTTAAAGATAGACTCCCTAAAGTAAGAGATACACATACTTTCAAGTAACTATATAATCTCTACAAGTCAGGGAAAGTTCCTGAGTCTTAACTTCCCTATCTAACCTAGGTAGTTTCAAAAACACTGTCTTCTCTCTTTTCTTTTTTTTGGGGGGGGTGGGGGGAGAGGTTTTTTGCTATAGGGTACATGTCCTCGCCAGAAAGACAGAGAGAGAGATAGAAAGTGATAAATCACCCCCCAGAGGGAGGATGGTACGCCGCAATCCCTTCTCCTCCATTCTCCTCTCGGGATCTTGGGCACGCATGCACACGAGCCTGGTGTGAGTTTAAGCCACCAGGTCTGGGACTCGAATTGCGATTGACTACATGGGAGTCCAGTGACATAGTTATTATGCTAACTGCTGGTCGCCAAGAATACTGCCTTCTGAAAGTAATTTCAAGACATATTATTAGGTGTCATATGAGGAGTTTTGTGATCAAATAATTTTTTAAAAAGAGATTTCTTGCTTAGGGTATATGCACTTGCCAGAGAGAGCAACGGAGAGAGAGAAATCACTCCCTGGGGAGATGGCCATGCTGCAATCCAGTCTCCTCCATTCTCATCTTAGGATTTTGGGCACACATGCACAGGCACTTGGTTTGAGTTTTAAGCTGAGTTTGGGACTTGAACCACGGTCGACTATATGGGAGTCCAGCGATGTAACCATTATGCTATCTGCTGGTTCCATGATTAATTTTGGGAAATGATCAGAGGCAGAAATAATGTTAAACAATTTCTTTACAGAAGAATGCTTATAGATTTTATATATGTCAAAATATACTAGATCTTTCCAATGAATAATACAGAATTTGACATTTCTGAGTTATTCGCTTGACCACTGTTAGTGTGAGACTTGGTCTTTAATGCACAGTATTAAAAAGTATGGTAAGAGTTAAAATAATGTTTACAAGTTACAGTACACATCAAATCTCTTTTCCTTTTTTTAAAGAATTATTTTTTATTTGTTATTATTTTTTAAAATTTGACCAGAGAGTGACAGAGAAAGAGAAAGTGAGAAGTAAGCTACCAGGTCCGGGGCTCAAACCATGGTCAGCCATGTGGGAGTCCAGTGTCTAGCCCCGAAATCTTTTCTTTTACAAGAGAGTATTAATTCTGGATACACAAATACGTGACTCTAAGTGTGCTCTATTATTTATATGATAAAAGTGAGAAAAGAGGAAAATATATTTATTATGTAAAATTGTATCATTATGTCAGACCCTGTATTAGATAGAATCTTCACTCAAAAACTTATTGCCAATTTTACAGGATAAGTGAAGCTCAGTAAGATCACTTGGCAGAAGTGGTGGAAGTAAGATGTGGATTGAGGTCTGAATTCAAAACCCCACAGTCTTCCTACTATAGCTTTAATTCCTCCTTCCTGTCTCCTTTTGCCTTCCCCATCTATGGCTGAGTTCTGGTTGGTATTCAGGAGAGAACTCAATACTAAGAAAGAATCAAGAAAGTCTTTAAACAGCTGAAGAGGTATCAACAGCATCATGGCTGCACGGATCACTGGGAAGTTACAACACCTTAAATATCAGATGCCCCAACTTCCCTATAGGGTTCTCTTTAGAGTGCTTCTACTTGGTCAGAGTTCGTAAGGCTTAACCGCTGGTATGTGTAGGCATCCTGAACATGAAAGACAGAGCTGAGAAAGGGCAGGTCATAGGAGACACAGGACTGGGTACCCAGGTTTCCCTGGGTAACTGCTCTGAATCATTCACCATCCTTACATGTATGGAGGTTCACAATAAAAGGTAAAACATGCTTCTTTTATATGTACTGTTTTATCTTGCTGAATATACATAAAAACATAGAAACATTAAAACTGGCTAGTTCTTTCCCTGGACTTCAACATTTTGCTTAGACCTTTGACACGTTTACCATAGAAATGAAACAATACAACCTCTATTTTACAGACAGTAATCAGAAATATGAATTTTCCGGGGACCAGCAGTTAGCGTAATGGCTATGTTGCTGAACTTCCACGTAGTCGACTGCGGTTTGATTCCCAGACCCGGTGGCTTAAACTCACGCTGGGTGCGTGTGCGTGGCTTAAACTCACGCTGTGTGCGTGTGCGTGCACGCCCAAGATCCAGAGAGGAGAATGGAGGAGAAGGGATTGCGGTGTGGCCATCTCCCCTGGGGGGGGGTGGGTGGGTTATTTCTCACTTTCTGTCTCTCTGTCTCTCTCTGTCTTTCTGGTGAGTGCACGTGCCCTATAGCAAAAACCTCTCCCAAAAAAAAATAAATATGAATTTTTCTTTAAGAAGGAAATTAGCTTTTAATGAATTAAAAGAAAATTATGAAAGTTCTCATTTGGGTTTAAAAGTACTTTATTTAGATACTACTATAAAATCTTCCACAAAAGTCAGAGGATACAAAATGTATCATCTGGAAAAATAAGGACATGGTGATGAATTAGATTGAAACAAAGTAACAAGTTGGTTTATAGGTACTAATATCTGTGAGGTCACTACAGGGCTATTGTAGACCAGTGGTTAAGTCAACTGTGATTTGAATCCTGTTCCAAGGAGCTTAAAAAAAATTCTAGGTACTTGTGCATGGCATGCCCACACCCCACAGGGGCAGGGGTGCTTTCTCCCTCTCTTTCTGGCAAGTAAATGTGCTTTCTGGTAATTAAATATATATATATGTGTGTGTGTGTTTATAAAACTGTAGAATGTTATAACAAGGCTAGTAATGAGAAGTGACACTGTATACAGTGTACTTACTATCACTTCAAACTAAGCTTATAGAATTTTCTTTTTCTTAACAGTCACAAAGTTTCTTGATTTAACCGAAACCAAAATAATCCCAGTGTAATTTCTGGTATTTGTGATAGAAGTAGTATTTTCCTATAGTGGTTAAAAATTAAAAGGAGCTCTGTCAGCCTCAAAACTTTGTTGTTCAATTATATGTCTGGTGTTTTTCTCATTTGTTCAAAATTTTCTTTGCTTTATTTATAGTAATTAACACCGTAACAGAGGAAGAGAAGTACTTTATAACTTCTAATTATCCTCACTAGTTTAATATTATTTGGTACCATATATTCTTCTTATATTGTAGAAGACGGTATATGGACATAAAGCTTCTGCCTTGATTAGAACACCCTACAAACGGGAAGTGAAAGGTATCCTATTTAACAGCATGCACTTTGATGGGAAACCTGTATTGGAATCCCAGTTCTGCCAGGTCGTAAATTGTGACATGACTTCTCTAAACCTCAATTTTCTTATTAGAAAAATAGATAATTACCACTGCAAGAATAAAGTGAGACAAGAAACGCACATGGACATTCGAGCACAGTACCCAGCACACTCCTGCTAGCTCTAGGAGTAATAACATTAATTTAAGCTCAGTTTTCTTACTGGTAAAAAGCATAAAATACTTCCTAACTTAAAAAGCGGCTTGATGACTGAATAAAGTTATGTGTATAACCCCCCCATTTGTTATTCTAACAGGTATATCATAATAAATAATGACCTGGTAAAGAGTAAGAAAAATGCCAATGTGTTTTAAGTTACCCTTTCTCCTACTAATCTTAATAAGAACATTTTAAATTTCTAATTAATTCTTACTGGCAGACTATCACAGTTAAAATTATAGTAAACCTCTGAAGATGGCCAAGTCTTTAAAAGACTTTATATGACAAATTCAGGCACCATACTTATAGTGACTGTCCTCAGTCATTTTTTTTTTTTTTTTAGCTTTCTACATACTTTGAAACACAAAGAAAAAAATTTAAAATTTACAGTCACAAGGAAGTCTTGTTCTTACAGCTTTCCTGACAGCTGGCAAAAAATTCACTTCAAAGATTATTTATACCATATACCTCATCCCATAATGGATATAACTCAGTGGAGTATTTTTTTTAAAACTTTGAATGCTACTTGAAATTAATCTAGTTTCCTCTTTTCTATGGAAACAAAAGAAAATGCTTAACTACTTTTATTAGAAAGGGGCAAATGGTTGAAAACATCAAACAAACTATGGCATTTTCAGGTCTAATCCTAACACACTTAAATCATTCTCTCTGTAGGTGGGATTTATAGCCATAAAAGATGGGAAATTTTATATTTCTTCTTACAAAGGTCCACGGGCTCATATATTTATTTCCCAGGGGAGAAAGATGAACTACTTCAGGTAAATAAAGCTTCCAGACAAGATTTAAGACAAATTTCTACAATAATATTAAGCAAACCATGCTAAAAATTTCCTTTATCATCGTAGAAATTACATTAAATTTAGTCAGATGAACTGCTTCTCAGCCTTTTGACAAAAGTAAAGTGTAAATTTGGTCAGATGAACAGCTGATTGTACACCTCAACAAGAAAAATGTAATTACAATTAAAGAAATAAACTGTGGAACACACTGCCAGTCAAAAAATTCTTGAACTCTATTAAGGCAAATTAACTTCTCAATAATAATGGTAGCAGAGGACTGGTATTATAACATTTATCCTTAAATAGGAATTTGTTTCTGTCTATAGCATCAACCACAGTATACCTTCTAGTAAGTAATGGTATTAATATGTGTGTTTAAAATTTGACCAAATCACGGTTTGAAAATAAAACTTGCTTTTTAATAAAGGGAATAAAGATCAAGACCTTAAACTCAAACAACAGAAAACATGACCCACTGAAGTTATACCTCTTATCTATCTTTACAAAGGTTCCCTAAAACAAAATATGAACAAAAACAAAAAAACCCAAACTGCTAAATATGCCAGGAGTTGGATAAGATCTACAATTAGCCCCTGTTCATCTTTCTTTCCTCGGTACAAAAAAGATAAAAACAGAAAGGGTGGTAGATTTCAGTGCAGTTCACCGAATGTTTCTGGTACGAATGTAATCTCTGGCACGCCTATTGTTGAGACTCACTCGGCCCAATTAGTGGTAAATCAATGTAACCTATATGATTTCAGGACCACAGCATTTAAACTGCTGGTACAAGATGTGAAGTGCTTCAAAGTGCTCCTTCCACCTGTCACCATGTTGGGTTTTATTTTTTTTTTTTTTTTATTCGCTATAGGGCGCATGCACTTGCCAGACAGAGACATAGAGACAGAAAGCGAGAAATCACCCCCCAGAGGGAATGGTCACGCCGCAATCCCTTCTCCTCCATTCTCCTCTCGGGATCTTGGGCACGCACGCACACGTGCCCGGAGTGAGTTTTAAGCCACTGGGTCCGGGACTCGAACTGTGGTTGACTACATGGGAATCCAGCGACATAGCCATTACGCTAACTGCTGGTTCCCCCACCTGTCACCATGTTTGAGATGGTGACTCTTCTATCAACCTGGCTTCCCAACTGATCCATGATGATGATCCCAAATATGACAATAAAAGAAAGAAATGTTTGGTATTATATGCCTCTGTGAGTTTGAGGCTGTTATGACAGCATAACCTAGCCTATGCTAACAAATTATAATTAGAGTACTGCTATAATAAAAAACAAAAACAAAAACTGAAAATGTGCCACTGGTTTAAAGGCCAGGCAGTGGAGAAACTTTCCAGAAACCAGAAAGATGGCAATCCATATTAGACTGTACAGACTGGTAAAAATCAGTCATGACAACTTGAAAAACAGATAATGTATTTATAAAACCTGTAACTCTAGAGAAGGAGGTTGAAAACTGGATGTTAAAATCGTGCATTGGTCATTCTGTGTTTGGTATTACAAGAAAGAAAAACATTTGACAACTGACCAGTTTGTAAGAGGAACAAGAGGGAAGAGAACCCCTCAAATTTGAGGACTTGGAGAGGTGGAACAAAAGAGTGCTTCTCAACCCCAAGCTCTAAATTAAAAACCAGGAAGATTTTTTTAGAAACATAGGAAGAGTCACCAGCCTTGAGGTAAGGTTCAAATCAAGAGTATGGGCATCACACTCACTGTTAAAACATCTGAATAGTAGGACCAGCGGTTGGTGTAATGGCTATGTCACTGGACTCCCATGAAGTTAACTGCGGTTCAAGTCCTGGACCAGTGGCTTAAACTCACGCCAGGTGCATGCCCAAGATCCTGAGAGGAGAATGGAGGAGAAGGGACTGCAGTGTGGCCATCGCCCCTGGGGGGTGATTTCTCACTTTCTGTCTCTCTCTCTCTCTCTGGCAAGCAGGCGCGCCCTATAGCAAAAACCTCTCAAAAACAAACAAACAAACAAACAAACAAAAAAACAAACTAAAACCAAACTGATCTAACTAAAGTATGCCTAGGTCTCCAGCTTTCTACAGGAAGGAAGCAAGTTGTAAGGCGTTTTAGCTCCCAAACAGGGTTTATTTCCCAATGCCTACTTCAGAAGAGGCTATGGGACACGATGAAAAGGGACTCTCCTAAATATCAATGTCAACAGTAATTTAAAAAAAAAAAAAAAAAAAAAAAAAAAAGGCCAGGATCCCTTCCAGGGGACAGATTTAGTGTCTTGGTAGGCATATTGCCACACCCAGGGTAAGGGTAAGGGGGCTCCCTGTAAAGTCGGCCTGGTAGAATTTGTAATTGCTATGGATTAGAGACTGTAGTGCTGCTCTCAATCTTCTATTATCCATAAGGGACTGTTTATTGTGGTTATCCTGTCTCTGTTATTCCAATATACATTTGGTATGTGTCTGAGGGTTGAAGGGGAGTTGGAGAAGGACTGTAGAAAACAGTTTAGTCCACAGATATCCAGATTCATAAGAAACACACCCAGACCTGATGTACGAAACAATGTATACCACCAGGATACCCTAAGACTTCAACTTTGATGCTGTAATTAACTGGGACTTTGGGGCTGGCTTCACTGGGAGGAGATGCATCTGTTTTGTCTGTGGGAAGTGAGTCAAATCTTTGGTTTACCAGAAGGGCTGATCTGTAATTACTCAGTAATTTTGTGAAATATTTTTGTTTCTGCCCTTTGGTCATATGATAGCATTATACCTCCTGGTCCGTTTATGGTTAGGTGAAGCTCTGTTACTTGTTCTGTCCAATGAGTTGTGAGCTAAAGTGATAAGTAACTTCTGGTCAGAACATTTTAATAGCTGATGTAAAATATGAGATCTTCCAGAATTCTCTTTTCTCTCCTACAGAGTCCAGCAATGTTCAGGATAGATGCTGGTCTGTCAGCCTGAACCTTAAAGTGAGGTCAGAATCCCTAAATCAACCCAATGGACAATGCAGTGCTAGAAATACATTTTGCTACAAAGCCACTGGGTTTTTGAGATTGAGTGTTTACAGTCCAAGCTTGACTATCTTATCTGATAAATGAAGTGAAAACCTTAAACTCACTGGACATTCAAGTCACAGGCAAGTTTATAGATCACCTAGTCCAAGTTCCTTCAGTAAGTGATAAAAGTAAGGTCTAGTAAAATGATTTCTCTAATCATATAGTAACTACATGGTATAATCTGATGGAACTATCATTATCTCCATGGAATTCTAAATTACAACTGTAGTCATGCTCTTAATCTCTAAACACAGCTCTGGGATAGACTGAATGAGGAACACATGACTAAATTAACAATAGACCAATCTAATAATTCATTTGACAAATAATGGTGGCATTAAATGCCAACTCTAGAGGTACTTGGAGCTTAGAGTCATGTAGTAAAAGACTATAATTAAATAACCACATAAACAAACAAACAGTAATTGCTATGAGAGTTATGACAGTCTGTAACAGGCCTATTAATATGAGTGGGCTGGTACCAGCAGAGGGCATAATGATTACGCCGCTGAACTCCTGCATAGTCAACTGTGGTCCAGTGGCTTGAACCTCATGCCAGGTACGTGTGCGCGCGCGCCCAAAATCCCAAGAAGAGAATGTGGTATGGTCATCGCCTCTGGGGGTGATTTCTCGTTTTCTGTCTCTTTCTCTGGCGAGCGCATACACTCTATAGCAAAAACCATAAAAGGGTGAGTGGACACCTAAGGAAGTGACCTACTGAGATCTGTAGGATTAGTGAGAGATTACTAAACTAACCCATAGGAGAAAAATGTCTCAGGGAAAAGGACCATAGAAATAAACAAGAAGTGATCCTGTGGCTGAGGAAATTTGACGGCTTTGGAGGAACTAAAAGGAAACAGGTCCCAGACCACATAAAGCAAGTAAATACGCCACTTTGAGAACAATGGAACTCTTTACAGGTGTTTAACAGGAGTGACACTACAATGAGATTTCAGTTCTGTTTGTTTGTTTTAGAGAGATTTTGCTATAGGGAGTGTGCACCCACCAGAGATAGAGACAGAGAGCAAGAAATTACCCCCTCGGGGGAGTGGCCACACTGCAATGCCTAATCCTCCAGTCTCCTCTTGGGATCTTGGGCGCACATACCCATGCACCTAGCATGAATTTTAACCCACTGGGCCCAGGACTTGAACAGTGGTTAATTACGTGGGAGTCCAGTGATGTAAACATGAGATTTCAGTTATTAAAGGTTCACTGGTCTGTTGAGAATACAGGGAGTCAGGCCAGACAACTCTGACGTATCGGACCCACCCAGATCCAAGGCCTCCCTATATATGTGGATGTGTGTGCGCATGACTGTAATCTGGGCTGGTGGAGGCTAGGAGCAGATTGCATTGTGAAGACCTCATTGGGGGTGCGGTCTTGAATTTCCAAAATTTTCTAGAGTGAAGATATATCATTAAGCTCCTCTTTATATTAATTCTCAGCTTTTTCAATGTTCCCTCATATTCCTGTCTGGCAGTGTCTTCTAAGAACAGTGCTTCCTGAAGCCCTTTCCAGCAAACGCTATTTCACTCTCCATCCTCCACATACTTAGGAATGGGGTTAAATAATCACCTTTATTGCTTCCCACTACTGGTTCTATATACCGTTTATTGTCCTTTCTCTCTCATGGAATAAATAAACTTTAAAACAAACAAAAATACTGGGGAGGCAGCAATTGTTGTGTTGGGAGGACTAGTTAGGAAGTTATTTAAATTTAGGCAGAAGATAGGTGAGATGGAGAGATCACAGAGAGTACTCTGAACTGGTGAAATGGCAGTGAAAACATTTGGAATATTTAGAAAACTGTGTAAACACTGTTACACTGGAATTTTTATTCAGCGTATTTAAAATTATTGATGGCTGGGGCAAGCGGGTGGCGTGGTGGATGAGGTGCTGGACACTCTCATGTGGCCGACCATGGTTCGAGTCCTGGACCTGGTGGCTTCCTTTCTCAGTATCCCTCTCTCTTTCCTTCTCTGTGTCTCTCTCTGGCCGAATTAAAATAAATGAATAAATAAAATGAAATAAATAATAAAATGAACTTAAAAACATTTATTGATGGCCTATCTACATTTTCATTCTGGTTCTCCAATTATTCCACTGTAATTCATACTAAATTCAAATACAATAAATTAAATGGAAGGACAGTCTAACACTGATTTCTTATGGCTAGCTAACAAAGGAACAGAATTCACATCTTAAATATGCCTCTCCAAGAAGTGCTATTAGTGCCCTGTAGAGCTGGAAGCTTTAGTGTGACCACAGTTCAAATCCTGGGCAGATGTAAACCATGCTGGGTGTGCATGTAGGTGTCTAGTATCCCAAGGAACAGACAGCTGGAGTGGGGAATACAATGTGATGAGACCTTACTGAAAGTGATCTCTCTCTTTCTTATGCATGTATGCACATACTTTCAATCATTCCAAAAAAGAAAATAAAAGGGAACCAGCAGTTAGCGTAATGGCTATGTTGCTGGACTCTCATGTAGTCGACCGTGGTTCGCATCCTGGACCCGGTGGCTTAGAACTCACGCCGGGCACGTGTGCGTGCGTGCCCAAGATCCCGAGAGGAGAATGGAGGAGAAGGGAGAAGAAGGGATTGCAGTGTGACCATCCCCTCTGGGGGGTGATTTCTCGCTTTCTGTCTCTCTGTCTCTCTCTGTCTGTCTGGCGAGTGCACGCGCCCTATAGTGAAAACCTCTCCAAAAAAAAAAAAGCTTCATAAAAGTTGACAGCAAATAGGTTTGCTGAATGGACATAGGAAAAATAAAAATATGTTGGGTAAAGACGGGCAGTGTAAACAAAGGGAGAGGGGAGGAAACAGCATGCTGCACTCAGAAAACATCAATCAAATACACTAAATAGTAACAGTTCAGTTCAGTGAGCAGAAAGAAGGCTTGTAGCCAGATTCCAACGGCACCAAAGATCCCTGATTTCTGGCATATAGATGCTTGGGTAGTCCCATTCTACACTGTATCAGGGCTGGTCTACTTTGACCAGTAGTATACAGGTAAATTTATGGCATGTCACTTTTAGGTTTAGGTTAATATAAAAAGGACCATGGCGGGACCAACAGGTGGCATGGTGGTTAAGGGTGCTGGACTCCCATATAGCCGACCTTGGTTTGAGTCCGAGACCTGGTGGCTCGTTTTCTTTTTTGCTCTCTTGCTGTCTCTCTAAATAAATAAATAAAGTTTTTTAAAAATTAAAACAAAACAAAACAAACAAAAAACCAGACTGTGGCTTCTGTCTTGGGTACACTCTTCCTCACTTATACCTATCTTCTTGATTCACTTTCTCTGGGGAAAGCCAGATGTCACCTTATGAGGACATACAAGTAGTCAATGAAGGTGCCTGCATGGTGAGGAACAGAAGCTTCCAGCTAACAATGCAAGGAAGCCTTCAAGCCAAGTCTAGAAGCATGACTGCAGATGGCTATAACTCTGAACAATTCTTCTGCAGACCCTGGGCCAAAACCACCAAGAAAAACTGCTCCTGGATTCCTGGTTCTCAGAAATTGTGAGATTGTAAATGTCTGTTGTTTTAAACTACGACTGTTTGGATAATAAGCTACAAAGTAGCAGGGAACTAATACAGATACTGGTACTAAAGAGTCCCTACTCCCTGGGACCAGCAGTTATTGTAATGGCTATGTCACTGAATTTCTGTGTAGTTGACCATGGTTCGAGTCCTAGACTCGGTGGCTTAAAACTCACGCCGGGCGCATGTGCGTCCATGCCCAAGATCCCGAGAGGAGAATGGAGGAGAAGGGACTGCAGTGTGGCTATCCCCCCTGCAGGGTGACTTCTCACTTTCTGTCTCTCTGTCTCTGTCTTTCTAGCGAGTGTGTGCCCTATAGCAAAAAACCTTCCAAAAAAAAAAAAAAAGTCCCTACTCCCATTAACAAAAAACTAAAATGGTGTAATGGCTTTGGAACCAGACTATGGGATTTGAAACTACTACTAGCAAAGAAGCAATTAATAAAAGCTCATTAATGCTTCATAGGCTGCAGGTGAGGGCAGATAAGTGCAGCAGACTTTACTGAAAACCGGAAAAGGGTGTTCCTGTTGAAAAGAGGCAGAAAGATAAATAACGTTGTCACCTTTAATTATCTGAAAAGTGGAAATTTTACTTAATGAAGATTTCCAACCAGAAGGTTCAAAGTGCTGTGCTGCCTTCTTTCTTCTACCTATAATAAAAAAAATGAGACTAAAGAACTCTTACACAAAGAGAAGCCAAGATTTCTTGGTTTTTAAAATGTGCTATCTCTGGGACCAGCAGTTGGCATAATGACTATGTCGCTGGATTTCCATGTAGCTAACCACGGTTTGAGTCCCGGACCTGGTGGCTTAAACTCACACTGGGTGCATGGGCATGTGTGCCCAAGATCCTGAGAGGAGAATGAAGGGGACTGCAGTGTGGCCACCCCCCTGGGGGATGATTTCTCACTTTCTGTCTCTGTCTCTCTCTGTCTTTCTGGTGAGCACAAGCACCCTATAGTAAAAATCTCTCTCTCAAAAAAAAAAAAATAAATAAAATAAATAAATAAATAAATAAAATAAAATGTGCCATCTCTCCAGATTGCTAACAATGCTAAAATTTAAAATTGGATTCTGAACCAAGATTAAATTAAATCCAGGGCACTGCCACCAAAAAAGAAAACAACAACAAAACAACAACAAAAACACAATGTAAAATTAAGCCAAGGGACTAACTGTAAAATCTTCCATTAAGACCACAAGGAGATTAAAGATGTTAGCTCAAGAGTACCGTCCAGTCAGACAAGAGGCCTGCTATAGAGAACCATGTGCTTCACACAGACTAAAGACTCTTTTGTGCCTATCATCCCCTTTGCCTCTCCCCAGCCTTTTGAATAGGAATGTTTTCACTATCCTAAGGCTGACCCAATACTAAGTTGGGTATGTGGGATGGTGCTGGTGAGCATGACAGAGAATTAATTAAACTCTTTAGTTTTATGGTTCAAGTGGACCTGTACTTGAGAATCTGTTCAAAAAGAACTATTGGGTCATCAGAAAAGTCATGAAACATTTTTGCACAGAAAAACAGAAAAATATATCATGACTTTCCCAACCAGATACATCCAAGAAGCTTCAGTCAGATAAGACACTGGGCTTTTAAGTTGACACTGATGAGGTAAGACTTTTGGGGCCTGGGGAGGGATAAGAAAAGTTTGCGTGTGGGAGGGATGTAAATCCTTGAGGCCAGAAGGACAAAGTGGCAGACAAGTCTCCAATGATCTCTACCTTCTGGCACTCAAAAGTTTTATGAAGTCTCTTCCTACATTTTACCAGGGTTGATCTGTGTGAACAATAGCATATGATCAAAGTGATGGTAACTTCTGAAATTAGGTCACAGAAGATTGGAGCTTCTGTCTTGCAACCTCTTTCATCTGTGCTCCCTTGACTCTCACTGTGGGAGATGCTAGCTGCCATGTTGTGAGGAAGGGCTTTTGTACATCTATGCAGCAGTAGTGACGGATACCCCTTGGAATTCAGAGGCTACCAGTTTCTACTTAGTGGAACTGCCTTTCCTTCAGGTTATACAGTAGCTGTAGCTGAAACAATGGTTTCGCACAGTTCGGAATATCTAGTAGGAAGCTGGCTGGATAAATCCCATTATTCATTATATTCTTTACCAAGAGAGTCCAAGATTTAACAGTGTAATCTGGTTCTTATCAACATTCTGATCTCAGTATCTCCTAATCTGATCCCATCTTCCACTCTTGCCTACCTTCCCAAATTCTATGCTATTCCCTAGAATAAAGATTTATCAGTAAGCTCCTCTTCATATTCACTCTTAGGTTCTTTCAACATTCCCTCATCTTCTCGCTTGACAGTGTCTGCAGGAACAGTGCTCTCCAAACCCTCTTGAATAGAAGCTGTTTTTTCTCCCCAGGCACTGCCTACTTATAGATGGGTAAGTATTTATCTTGCTTGCTTCCTACTGCTAATGCTATACACCACTTTGTTGTTGTTGAACTTCAAAACACAGAACCTCAGAAGTTCATGTCATGACATCACTCCCCAAACTATCAAATACATTCTCTTGGTCACAAAGTCACAGAGCTGTTTTTTCAACTACCACAGTTCTGGTACTGTTCTTAATGACATTGTCTACATAGATGATTCTCTACTATGACGGGCCTCTCATCTGCAATCTTTTCTACCACACCTATGTTTATACATTATATTTTGCCTTTGCTAATAATCATGCCAGCTCTGAAATCTAAATTCAAGTATCCCACTCTACCATTTTCCTGACTTCGTTTCATTTATTCAAGCACTCACTAATCAAGTCTACTAAACCTCTATCCCAAAGGGTCCTACCACTTATCTTCTAGGGTCCCCAGTATCTTCTTTTCCAGTTTGCCCACTTTAGAGCTCTTGGTTCATCAAGACAATCTACCTCAAAATACTTTTATAGTTTCTTCATCCCTCTCTTCCTCCTCCATGCTTGATGGGCACACCTGACCTGAGATAAACCCTACTATCCACCTACTTTGTAGAACTATTGCATTAACTGCCCAAGTGAGATGACTAGTCTCACTTTAAATGATTACAGTCACTGAGGCCCCATCAAGTCCATTAATCCTACCACATTTCTCTAGTAAGTCAGCTCTCACATACCTACCTTTGTCTCTCTTAAGGTTCCTCTCTCACTTCAAGGGGATGACCTCACCTAATGCATCACAGAGAAAACAGAATCATGTGATAAACTACCTCATCCTCATTACCAATTCTTCCAATGGACTTGCATCTTTTTTCATATATCTGCTTTCCTACATTTAAAAAGGAAAAAGGTATTCAATATAAAAAATTGCTCTAGAAGAGAGACAAGAAATTGTTATTTGGAAAACACTGCTAGGAGAAGGAATGGAATTATTTTATCCTTTCAAAGGTTTGTTTTTAGTTTTGCTACAGGGTATGTGTGCTTGCCAGAGAGAGAGGGAGAGCGGAGAGAGGGAGTGAGAAATCACCTCCCTCCCAGGATGGCCATGTCATATCACCTTCTCTATTCTCCCCTCAAATTTTGGGCATGCATGCATATGTGCCCAGCATGTCTTTCAAGTTGCTGGATTTGGGACCTGAACCGCACCGTTAGCTTTGAGATTATTTCTACGTCTCTGTTCATTTTTTTTTCCTAGTTATGGG
Organism: Tupaia belangeri chinensis; assembly: GCF_000334495.1. Lineage (NCBI taxonomy): Eukaryota > Metazoa > Chordata > Mammalia > Scandentia > Tupaiidae > Tupaia > Tupaia belangeri. The sequence continues at coordinate 1,713,170 of NW_006160094.1, forward strand.
TCATATTTTCCAGCTTCTTTGTATGCCTGGTAATTTTTGATTGGATGCCAAATACTGCTTTAAGCTGTTGGACTTTCTAGTACTCCTTTAAACATTTTTGACCTTTGTTCTGAGGGCACAATTAAGTTAGTTGAAACTGAGGTGGATTCCTTTGAGGCTAGTATTCAATCTCTGAGTGAATCTAAGAGTCTTGAAGTACAGAATTAATCTGTTCCCACTGCTAAGACAGTTAACACTTTTGAGGGCTCTACTCAATATCTTGCAATGTATTATGAGGCCTTTCCCTTTTGACTAGTGAGGATGTAACATATACCCATCCCTGTGAGCTCCAGAACTGTTCCTCTTCCTGCTTCTAATAGCTTTCTCCTCAAGACTTGGAAGTTTCTTCACGGACAGGTTCAGATCAGTTTTCAGTCAAAGACACCAGGGAATCCCTCTGCAGATCTCTGGAGCTCCTGGCTCTACGGCTCTGATACTTTGCACCAGTCACTTTGGTCTCCCCAAATTCTGAATTCTCTCTCGTCAACTCGGGAGTTGCCAGGCTTTGTTTGGGATCTTCCCTCCCTACACTGCAATTTAAAAATTCTTAAGGCAGTGATTGTGGCACTCTAGGGCTCAGTCTCATGTCTCATTTGTGTTTAACTTCGTAACTGATTTTTAAGAGAAATCATTTGTTGGTCTCCTAGCCCCCTTTAGTTATTGCCCTATTTTTCTGCTTCCTTTCATAGCAAAACTATTCCAATGAGTTGACTATATTTGTTATGGCCGCCTTTTTAACTTTCTACTATTCTTTTCCAACTGGGCTTTCCTTTTCACCATTCAATCAAAACAGGTCAATGGCATACATCAAAAAAAAAAAAAAAAAAGGCAAGGCAAGTTTTATTTACCTCAACCATGAATGGAAAGAGAATGACTGAGCACCCCCAAAAGGGTCTTGATACCACGATCCACCCCCAACCCCAGCAAGCTGGGGCACATGCATGCCCAATATACTTAACAGAGATCTCTGGACACAAACTGGGAGCCAGGTCATGTGGATCGGCCTCGCAAAGCACTGTGTTTTACCACTATGCCACTGTCAGGCCCCTCTAATCAAATTTAAAAATCACCTTCCTGCATTCATCTCAGTAGACAAGGTCTTCCTTCTCAAGTCACTTTTATCCTCATTTCTTATTACTTTTCTAATAATTCCACCCCCAGGGCAAGCTTTAAATACCATCCACATATTAAAGACTTTCAAATTCAGAGAACCCATGACTTCTGAATTATATGCTTCCAGCACAAATTACCTCAATACACTACGCCTGATTAAATTTCGATAAATGGAAGGTACGTCAAACTGAACAAGTCCACCTTTTCTATATTTGTTCTCCTCTAATTTCCCTATCTCAGTAATGGGCTAAACATTAACTGGCTGTCCAAGCTAAAAATCAGGGGTTTAGGCCCAGCCATGGCTGGGACCACATGGAAGAAGGGCTGGGCTTGATTCCTGGCCCAATCTAAAGGCCAGGTGTGGTGGCATGTGCCTATAATCCCAGCAATTTGGGAAGTTGAAGTTTAAGGAATAAGAGCTTAAAACTGGCCTGGCAACATAGGGAACCCTGTCTACATAAGAGTTAGGCATGGTGATGTGCACCTATAGTCTCAGTCAGGACACTGAGACAGAAGGATCACAATACGGTGGAAATCTATCTTTAAAAAAAAAAAAAATGAGGGACCAGCAGTTAGTGTAATGGCTGTTGCTGAACTCCCACGTAGTCGATTGCAGTTAAAGCCCCAGACCTGGTGGCTTAAACTCACGCCGGGCGCATGTGCATGTGTGCCCAAGATCCCGAGAAAAGAATGGAGGAGAAGGGATTGCGGTGTGGCCATCCCCTCAGGGGAGTGATTCCTCACCTTCTGTCTCTCTCTTTCTGGCTAGCGCATGTGCCCTATAGCAAAAATCTCTACAAAAAAAAAAAAAAAAAAGAAAAGAAAAGAGCAGCTCATTCTTGATTCTTTCTATCTAGCACAATTAAATCTATCAGCAAGTTTTTGGTTCCACCTTCAAAACATATCTCAAGTCCATCCATTTCTCTTTATTTCCATTACTATCAGCCAACTTTAGTCACTACAAACTGTTATCCTTGCTCACTATGAGTCCTTCTCTATTTGGCAGTAAGAAAAATCCAGAATAACCTTGAAAAAGCATTAAATCAGATCAGGTCACTCCCTTCCACAATAGTTGACTTCATTTCCAAATGATCTAAATGTGTTACAGTAGCCTGCAATGCTTACCTCATCTGGGTCTCCCGAATACCGGTGGGTCTCTGTCTCGTAATACCTTCCCCTTGCTCACTTCAGTCTTACTGGCCATCTTTCTGTGCCTACTTCTGTTCCTACCTCTAGGGCTCTCTGTCTGAAATGACTTTCATCCAGGTTGTCAAAGGGCTTCACCATTCATGTTTCAGGTTAAATGTTCCTTGACCACTAATGCAAATAAAATTATCCTTTTCCTTGTACATGAAATTTTGTATTACCTTTTCCACTGTCACTTACAAGTCATGTTTTTACTTCTTTTATTCAACTGATTTTAAATTTTTCTCAGTGTTCTCCCATTAGAATGCAGTCATTCAATTAAACAAAAATGGGACACTTACCACATGCTAGTAACTATTTCAGGTGCTGAAAACACATCAGTGAATAAAGCTGACAAAAACTCTTACCCTTATAGAGCCTGTAATCTAGAATGTAAGATTCATAAAGCAATTGTGTCCACAGGACCTATAACAGTGCCTGCCTCACAGCAAATAAGCAACAAATATAGGTTCCAGAAGTGAATAAAGATGGACTTATTTATATTTTCCCAGTCTTTGTACTCTACATCTCACCTCAAATATCTCTACTTAGCTACTAAAACTGATCAAATTCTTGCTTTACATTGCAAAAAAGTCTATTTCTGTTTTATTTCACCTTCAGACTTCTTATAGGTAAATCACAAATTTGTAACCATCACTACAAAATTCTGGCTTGACTCGCAAATCCTCATAATGATAAAAGGGTTCTGTAACTACTGTACCCATTTATATCCTTGAAATCCTTTAAAGATGGGCTCAGAACTTGTGCCTTTCTAGAGAAAACTAGAACCGATTGCCTGTACACCTAGACTAACTCTACTTTTGTATAAGTTATTGTTATATAACATGCAGATGATGACATTGACTAACCCAAGGTTTAATGACTATTCAATAAAGGCATAAAATATATTTGGAAATATATAGGCAACACAATATACTCAGCACAATAGGAAACCATCATAGACTACCTTACTTTACAGTAAAGAAAACCTGGGCATGTGGAAGAACATATGCATATACACATAGCTTCAGAGGCTAAAATAGGTCTTATGTTTAACAACTCCCAGTTTGATGTTTTTCCCAATTAATAATTACTGAAGTTTAAATGCATGGTTTTCCACAACTATATCATATAAGTCTCTAAGGACAGAGAACACATGTAACACATTTAATGTGTTACACCCTGCAATCCCCAATACAAGGGATTACAAAAATGTTAAATTGTTTTTGAATAGCAACAAAAAGCCCATTCTAAAAGTTCAATTACTATTTGGTAATAAATTCACCTGTACATCTTCAGGAGACTGTGAACACATGAAGAAACGAAAGTTAATCAGTGAGGTTAAGTAACTTGTCAACAGGTCACAAAGTCAAGGTAGTTTCTCAGAAGATAAACAAATGCAATTTAGGATTCTAAATTATCAAAAGCATTCATCTTAATACATAAAAATGCCGCAACTATTTTGTCATCAAAGGGCTTTTTTTTGTGAGATTTTTGCTATAGGGAGCATGCACTTGCTGGATGGAGACAGAAAGAAATCATCCCCCACTCCCCCGGGGGAATGGCCACACCACAATCCCTTCTCTTCTCAAAGTCTTGGGCACCGCAGTTGTGAACCGCAGTTGACTATGTGGGAATCCAGCGACTAACCATAATGCTGCCCGTTGGTCCCTCATCAGGACACTGTAAACCCTGGGTCATCTGCACCTGAATTCACTCCAAGGTCACATCCTATTTCTTCAGCCAGTACTTGCTATGTGGAGGGAAATTTAATTAAAATGACCAATTTGCTTTAATAATCTGTTTCAAAATTCAGAAGGCTGAACCAAACTTTTTAAAGATTACCTCCATTACAGCAAATAACTGAAGAAGGGCTTTAAGTCTTAAAAAACTGATATACATTCAAATCTACACCTCAGAGAATATGTTGTAGTAATTTATTAAGTATACCAAACCTGTTTTGTTTTTTTGTCTACCTACAATCAGTATGGGTGGATAAGATTCACTTTATGTACTTAAAGATGCAAAATTTGGTGTCCACTATGTTTAAAATATTTTAATAGCTCAAAATCATTATCTATAATCACAAAGTTTAAATTAATAAACTTGATCAAGAAAACATTTGCTACAAATCTATAAACGTGCTGAAGACCATACAATGTCAAGTAATTTATTGAAAGCTATAAATTCTAGTCATTTGTTTAAAACATTTAAATACTTTGTTTTCTGATTTCCCCATAATTTGATTATTCTTGCGGAAAAGTTATATTAATGTAGGTCATACTTTTTGTTCAGAAGATTGTATTAAAAGAATACATAATCTAGTTCTCTCTCTAAATGTATTACAACTTTCATACTGGTTTTGCACTTAGAGCTTCACAATTCATTTTATTTCCAGATTATAACATAAAATTATCTTTTCCATGTGGATTCTCTTCTTAGTAGTAGAATCACAAACTATGTATTTCACGGTGTAGTTTTACCTTTTAAAATGCCTTTTTTTTTTGGGGGGGGGAGGTTTTTATAGGGCATGTGTGCTCACCAGAAAGACAGGGACAAGAGAGACAGAAAGTGAGAAATCACCCCCCAGGGGGGATGACCATGCTGCAATCCCTTCTCTATTCTCCTCTCGGGATCTTGTGCACGCAAGCACAAGTGCCTGGCGTGAGTTTAAGCCACTGGGTCCGGGACTAATCATGGTAGACTACATGGAAGTCCACGACGTAGCCATTACGCCATCTGCTAGTCCCATAAAATTCTTTTTTAACCAACTACTAAAAATTAAGTACCCTTTTAGGAAAATTGACTTGTAAATATAGTCAGAATTCACACTCTCACATATAAAAACAAAACTTATCATTACTAAGTACTTATATGTATATCCCCTTCCCCCCACACACACACGTGGTTTCCATTACTTGTTTCTTTACCATTATAGGTACTAAAGACCATGACAGAGTCAAATGCAGAATAAAAAACTAAAATCTAGGTGTTGTTTGTTTTTGTTTTTTTTTTGGGGGGGGGGGAGGTTTTTGCTACAGGGCACATGTAATCGCCAGAAAGACACAGAGAAATAGAGAGACAGAAAGTGAGAAATCACTGCCCAGGGGAGATGGCCACGCTACAATCCCTTCTCCTCTCGGGATCTTGGGCATATACACACACAGCGTGAGTTTAAGTTTAAGCCACCGAGTATGGGACTCGAAACGTGGGACTACATGGGAGTCCAGCAACACAGCCATTATGTCAACTGCTGGTCCCCCTGTTCATTTTTAATAAATTAAGAGTGGCCGATGGGATCAGCAGATGGTGTGATGGTTGCGTTGCTGGACTCCCATGTAGTTGACTGGGGTTCGAGTCACAGACTGGGAGGCTTAAACTCAGTGGGTGCATGTGCATACATGCCCAAGATCCCAAGAGGGGAATGGAGAAGGGATTGCTGTGTGACCATCCCCGCTAGGGGTGATTTCTTGCTTTCTGCCTCTTTGTCTCTCCAGGGAGCATATGGCCCTACAGCAAAACCCCCAAAAGAAAAAAGTGGTTGGTATAATATTTAATACTGTTCACAAATTAATGAGCCATTAAGCACAGCTGTTTATTCTTTACTTACAATTTTTTTTAAATTTTATTTATTCATTCTTTTTTTATTTTAATTTGATCAGAGACAGACAGAGAGAGAGAGGGAAAGTGAGAAAGCAAGCCGCCAGGCCCAGGACTTGAACTGTGGTCACCCATGTGGGAGTGTCCAGCACCTTAACCACCACACCACTGCTGGCCCCATTTACAAATTTTAAGCTATTCTACATTTAGATGATTTTCATTAAATTCTATTGATTAGGAGAAAGAACGTATCAGTCTGTACAAATGCCTTGCTGATTATTAGCGTTGTTTTATAAGAAAATGAAGTCAGAACTAATCCAAAATTTTAAGCATCAAACTGCCCATTGAAACAAAAGTTAAAACAGCACTTTGACACCTTGATACGAAATTTCCAAGAGGTCCCTTTCATTATTGTGTCCTCAGTCTCCTCCCAGATTGCCTATATCCTTTAATTTTTCTATGTCCTTTACTTTTTCAATTTTCTCTTGTGAAATCTATGTTATAAATGCCATATTGAAGTAAAACAAAGAGATAAATCCAAAATAACTAAAATTTCTAGAATGGCATATCTTAATCCTGGCTTTCTGCCCTAATCTATTACAAATATCTTCAAAAACTGATGATCTGAACCTTCTCCCCAGGAAAACGTATCACAAAGTTTTATATGCACACTGTGGGACTTCATCAACTTCTAGTAATTTCCACATAACCCTCAAAACGCCAGCTTAAGAACTTCTATTCAAAAATATCTTTGACAGAGTAGAAAGACGAAATAAGATTTTACTAGTACAGGTTGAATATCCTTTACCTGAAATCTTGGGATCAAATGTGTTTCAATTTTGGATGTTTTTGGATTTTGGAATATTTGTGTACACACAGATAATTTGGGATGGCACCCAACCTAAACACAAAATTAACTTATGTTTCAAATACACCTTATATACATAGCCTGAAGATAATTTTATACATTTTTGTATTGCAGTGCACAGCTACAACTTATCACATTAGGTCAGGTGTGAAATTTTCCCCTTGTGATGTCGGCTCAGCACTCAAAAAGTTCCTGATTTTGGAGGATTTTGGATTTCAAATTAGGGATGTTCAACCTGTACTTCTCAACTGTCTTTAATTTTACCTGGGCTAATCACTTGCTACCTAATGTAAAAACAATACTCTCAGTTTCTGTGTTATCCAGACCATCTGTAATGAGTTTCTTTGTTAAACCTTGTTTCTTCCATAATTGAGATTTCAGTTTTTTTCCTCATTCCAAGATAGACAACAAAATAGAGAAATATAGATTTTTTTTTCACAGCTCTAGATAGGCCTAAAATATCTTAGCTTAAAATACTAAAGGTTACCCCCCAAAAAAATCAACTTCCAATCTTATCACTTAAAATAATTTAAATTCATTTTTATCAAATCGAAAAAGGATATTTTTGTAAAAAGTTTAAAAAATATTGTGCTTGGGACCAGCAGCTGGCATAATGGCTATGTCTCTGGACTCCCATGTAGTCGACCATGGTCCGAGTCCCAGACCTGGTGGCTTAAACTCACGCCGGGCGCACGTGCATGTGTGCCCAATGCATGTGTGCCCAAAATCCCGAGAGAAGAATGGAGAGGGGATTGCAGCATGGCCATCCCCTCTGGGGGATGATCTCTCGCTTTCATCTCTCTGTCTTTCTGGCAAGCGCATGCACCCTATAGCAAAACAAAACAAAACAAAACAAAAACAAAAAAACAAAACCCAAAACCAAAAAGCTCTTGGAAAAACAAAAACAAAAAAATACTCTGCTTAATCATTTTTTCCTTTTAGGAATACGCACATAATTTTAAATTTCTTCCCCCAAGCAGAAACAAAAAATCTCTGTTCACTTTACAGATAGTCTTTAACTTGGGCAATGGCATGTATGCAGGGCCAGTAATGAAGAGCAGAAGAGGTAGACCTCTGTCTCTGTCTAGCTAGAACCCTACAGAACCCAAGGTGCTGGATTCCGGTGACTTAGGTCCCATTTATAACAGTCTCAAAGGTAGCTGTGTATTGTAGTATCAATGTGATACCATCATCAACATCTTAATTACATGAAATACCTACCTGAATCCATCAAGGAAACAGGAGAAGAAAGGTTAAGTCTCCACCCACATAAATGGAACCATGTGCCCAAGACAATCCAACAGAAAATTAAACTACTTACGGGAACCAGTAGTTCAAATAGCTCAATGTTACTCTAAAAAAACAACTTTTTATGAATGTCTATCCTAAAGTGATGTTTCCATAAAGGAGAATAACTTAAAGCTCAATTTTAATAAAAATAAGTCAATTTAAATAAAAGCATTTGATAAAGACTCACTTTGGAATACCCTTTCAATTAAATGTGAAGCTATGGTACTAAAAGATGATAAGATGATAAACATAGTCTGACTTTTTTTTAAATGTCAAATATTATAATGGGACATCTGCCATCTGCCCCCTGACCTTGTTCACCTTTTATCTTTTTTCCCCTTAATCCCTAAAGAGGCTGATTTGCCTCCCAGGGCTAAGTCTATTGTTTCCCTATGATTTAAAAGTTTTATCTGCAATTTTTTAAATACAAAGCATTCATCATCTGTTACTTTTTGATTTAACAAGTTGCAACATAAAACATCCTACACATTCAGGCATTTAATCGCAAACATCTATGATCCAGTCAAATCCTTTAATTTCCTACAATCCAGTTATTTTTCAACCCTACAAGAATTTAAAAAAAAATCAAACAAACAAAATAAAACAAGTTTGAAAGTTGAACACCACTTTTCACCTGCAAATTCTTTATTGGGTGGCAAAAGGGACTCTTTTTAGAGTTATATCTTAAAAATTAAGAAGCATGCCTAATTAGGCTAGGGTCTCCAGTTTATATTATTATTACCACAGTATAAATACGATGCATTAATATTTTCCCAGTGTTCCTAGATTTGTCAAGTTTATCAAAGAACAAATATATATGCATATATATTTCATATGACCATTCTGCAGCTGTTTTTTGATCATGAAGTGCTTTCTTAATGAGGTAATGTAAAAATAAAATGCTGCTCCTCATCGAAATCTGCTCCTATCTTTCACGAACAACCTAAAATTATATACTTTTTCTCGGATAATCAATTCAGGTTCTAAGATTTGGGACCTAAGAGGAAGCATAACTAATATGTCAATGGCAGAAGTTTGTTTTAACCTTTTCTTTTTAAAAGAGGTACAAAATTCTTAAACAAATCATCAGAAAGGGTTTTTGTTGTTGTTGTTTTTTAAGATTAACTCAGAATTTGGGGCCAGCAGGTGGCACAGCAGTTAAAGTGTTGGACTCCCACATGGCCAACCATGGTTGAAGTCCTAGACCTGGCAGCTTGCTTTCTCACTTTCCCTATGTCTGTCTCTCTGGTCAACTAAAAAGTAAGTAATAGCAAATAAAATGAATTATTCTTTAAAAATAAAAGATTAACTCAGAATTCAATTACTTCTTTATGTTTAGTATGTTTTCAGTATTGTGTAACATGCTACCATCAATATTGTGATTCATAGGATCTGGCGCTACTAGCACGGACCACGGGGTTGTAGAGAAGCTTGTTTGCCGTTTACTCGCTGCTTTTTACATTCTTCTATTAAGTTCAGCATCTCTTTCTGGAAGTCTATGCTTCTCTGATCCTACATAGTTTTGGTTGAATGTGAAGTGAAAAATTCTAGAACAGGTAATGGAAAAAGGTAGTCTGATGGGGGAAAAAATCTTTTTAAGTTCCTCCAAAAAATAGGGACTCTACATGTTACAAACTAATAATAGTCACTGCACTATAAAATGTCAAAATTATTTCAGTGAGCAATAATTATCTGTAAAATTTAAGGAGCACTGATACTTCAGTTTTGGTTCAGCTCCAATATCAGTGGCAGCTCTTGGGACTGTCGACAGTCCCAGGACTCAGCTATGAAAGGTAGGGCTATCTTGTTTTAATCAAGGCTCTCCTCTTCCTTGGCTGCAAAACATTAACGGCAAATAAAATTCTAAGGTAGGGTAACACCCCAACTTACAAGTATTTTATCTGTAAAGCTTACAAACCAAAATAAAACCAAAGACAAGATTCTGCAGTCACAAGTACTTTAATTTTTAAAAACAAATCACTCATTTAAAAGTAAACACACGGCACCATTCTACTCTAAAATTGATACAGGGAGAATAAATTAAGAGGCACTGTCCAGAGAAAGCATGAAGTCAGGACCGCACTAGACAGCTCGGCTGCTTACACACACTTAGCGCCCATCTGCAAAGTTAGGTTTTAGACACGACTCCCAGCAGTAGCCTTCGACTGTCACAGCTACTTTACTTGAAAAGGTTGAACCACCCAAACAGTTTGAACAGCTTTATTTTCAAACACGACATTACAGAACATAATTTCTACATGACAGATCCGTACAGTACCAACAGAGGATTACAGTACAATGCTCCACAACCCAATCGCAGCACACAAGTCCCCGCGACTGCTCCAGTTCCTTGAACTGTCAACACACTGCACCCTGTTTAAATGGCTGTACCTGAAAACCAAGGTATGCAATTCCTTAGGATGAGAAGTCATCGGGTTATACTGTCAAGCATCTGGGGCAACGAGGGCAAGAGTCTATCATCCTCGCGTCTGATCCCAACGTGCACCACAAAGTAAAGCCACAGCTCGGACCGGGCGTCTTGGAGCTGCGAACGGTCACTTAGGGAAAACGGAGGCCCATCCCGTTTGGACATCGCCATGTCCCGGTTTCGGAGAACCAACTCCACTGAACTTAGGTGAGGATCAAGAAAGAAACGCAGATCGCTAGCATGTCTTAAACTGGGTCTTCTCTCCCTCTAGGTTGACAGACCCCGGGAAGCTGGAGAACTTGTATTTATTTTACAATTAAAAAAAAAAAAAAAGGCTTCAGAAGAGCCACTGACTCCAAAGGAATCCACAGCATATTCTCAAGGACTCAGGAAAAAGGGCCCGCCGACCACCTGCCCCGGGGATGCGCGCCC
>NW_006160094.1:1724913-1725126 GCF_000334495.1 Tupaia belangeri chinensis
TCCCCACTCGCCTGCCGCTGCCGGGGACTGGAGGGGCGGAGCGCGAAGCCCGCCGTCCGGGCACTAAGACCAGCCGAGAGGGTGGGAGGCTGTGCCGCTCCGCTCCTCTCTCGCTCGCTCTCTTCAATACGCCATGGCCAACATGGCGGACATTAAAACTCCACTGTGCGCTCTTCAGCCAACCCCAGCCATTCCCCACACTGCATCGCGCAG
>NW_006160094.1:1725457-1727841 GCF_000334495.1 Tupaia belangeri chinensis
GGGGCGAGATGCTGCTGGGTCAGCCTGCACCGGCGGCGGCTCGCGTCCTGCCGAACATTTCTAAACTTCGGATCCTAATGTCGGATAGGCTCCGCAGCAAGTCTCCGGGCACTTTCCCACGCACCTTACTCTGCTCCAGAGTAGTTTTGAATTTTTCTTAACCCTGCATTTCATCTCACCATATTTACGTCTGCTTGTCAATGAAGCAAAAGGAATTATTGCCACACGCCAACAGGACAAACAAAAACAAAAACAAAAAAACCTTTAAATAGAGATCCTCAATTTTTTGGAACCAGATCTTTTTATCTAGCTCACGGTTTTCTGTTTATATTGAAAAAAAAATTGCTCTACTCTTAGCCATATTAGTTCATGCTTATCATTTATTTCTTTGAAAAAGTAAATTAAATCATATAAAGACCCGTAGTGCTCCCACCAAGCTAAAACATTAAGAAAAAGAAAAGCAGAATTATTGAAGAGATTTCGGCGAATGCGACTGCCTGCTAACATTTGGCTCCTATTAACATTACACATCCAGAAATCACTCTGCCTTGGATGTTTCCAAAATCGAAAAGATGGATGGAGTGTGGTAAGTTTGGCAGGAAAACTTCGAATGTTCGCTAGGAGACAAACATGTTTTTAAGTTTGCTTTTTGCCCTGGGGGCTGCATAATAAAAAGAAACACTATTCTTAAATGCTGGGTTGGATAGGAACTGTTATTAGCTCAGGGCAGGTAGGCAACTGCTATCTTCCAGGCTGGGCAGGTTTAGCTAAACCCCAGCAGAGAGCATAGGTACATTGTTGTCTCCAAAACTGTCCTGAAACTCCCCATGTTGGCAACACCCCTCTAAGAGGCAGAGGGCCTTTTGGGTGTCCTGTGCAGAGACCAACCAGACCAGGCGTTTATTTACTCAGTGAGGGTGAGTCACAGGCGCTCCCAGCCTCCCCAGCACACTGCTGTGCTTGGTGGCCGCAGGGCTCTGGAGCTGGCAGGATGGGAGCACCTGTGAATGCAAGTGCCCAGCAGAGAAGGAAGTATTGCCACAAAAGCCCAGGGTGATGTGGGAAATGGCTCGCGTGGTATCCCAGGGAATGGCTCTACTGAATTAGGAAAGGCTTTTCTAGGGGAGACAGAGAGCGGAATATAGGGTAGGTATGGGTTAACTTCACCAGAACTAAAGGAAAGAAAGGCACCTTAGGCAAGGGCGACAGAGTGCGAAGACCCAGGGCGCTGAGAGAACATGTCACATTCTGGGAACTTCGAGAACTGCCAGCTCCACTATGGACTGTAACACCTTTTTAGCCAGCCCGGACAGTGCTGGAAATACTGCTTAAATATTACTAGAACCGTCCTCTCCAGTCTACAATATTGCATTCCTGAAAATGCTAATAGGAGAATCCATGACTGAGGAATCCAAGAGGTGATACAACAAAACTGAATCTTAAGTCATGAATGAACCAAGGAAAAAATTTGTGTTTAACTTTCATTAAAATAGTCTACAGTCCAACGTTAGTAATAACGGGCATAGTAGAAATAAATTTCTTTTCTCTAGAAATTCTAAAATCACACTTCACAGGGTATCAGAGATCCGCTTGCAAATTCAGCTTGCCTTTTTGCAGATAAAACTGCTGAGAGACACCCTTTTTTTCCCTCATGTTTTCCATCAGCTCCTCAATACCCTGCATTTCCAACTCTCAGGTCCTTCAGGGTTTCCAAAGCCCCAAAGGCTAGAGTCCCAAGCTCTCCCAGTCAGCTCACTTCTCTTCAGCTAAATGACAGGAATGCAACACTGAAGGTTCAGGTTTAATTTGCCTCAGCTTGCTTTACCCAACCAAGACTCCTTGAAAAACAGCTAAATCCTGTACTCTTGCACTGGAACTTTGTTTTCTAATTTAAAGTCCTCCCCCCCTTTTTTTCTCAATATCCCAAACAAAAATCCCATGGCATTCTCAATGTTGCAAACATGCGTAGGCATAAAACTGAACATAGTAACCTTTTCTCAGGAGAAAACTCCAGTGGGGGAAGGGATTTGCAGTGTTGGAAACAGTTTGACTTCATGTTACCAATATACATAGAATAATGCACAGTCTTCCCACTGCAGGGCTACAAATGAGATACTGGTAAATGGGTAGGGTTAGCTGAACACAAGGCAATGGAGTGCTATGCACTGCTAAGGGGATTCGGAAACAGGTTACTTGCAGCTGGTGATCAGACAGCATAGAGAGGCAGCATGCCCTTCGGATCTGAAGGATGGCTAAGATTCCAATTGGTGAGAAGAATAAAATAGTGGAAGGACAGGTATTCGTGGGAGTGTGCAAGTGTTTGAACAAAAGGGTGGGAGGAGGCAACTGCCAGGTGTGATGGACATGTTTATTTGGCCAGAGTT